>NW_028277452.1:0-189483 GCF_059751315.1 Micrasema longulum
TGAAGGCGTTAATGTGGCAAACCCCATATCTGTAAATGCTTCTCTAATTGTTAACATTTTCTCATATTTAAACATGTTCCAATTGAATTCTATACTTAACTGCTCAAACTATTGCCTTGATCTAATCTTTAGCAATAATTCTAATTCTACTGTCATTGAATCCATTGATCCATTATTACCAGTCGATAAACATCACCCTCCACTTTCTGGAGATATTTGCCATTCATTTTCTAATAACTTACTCAAACCTAATGACTCATTATATCTTAAATTTAAAGATGGTGATTATGCTGGCCTCAGTCAATATCTTTCAGAAATTGATTGGAACAGTATTCTAAGCAATTCTCATATAAATGATGCAGTCATCTTATTTAATGATAAAGTCGCAATTGGGATGGAACAATTTATCCCAAAAGGAAATTTTATTCAACCTAAGTTTCCAAAATGGTTTAGCTCTGATTTAAAGACTCTGATTTTGAAAAAGAAAAGGATCCACAAACTTTATAAACAAACTGGGAATCTCAAATTTTATCAACAATTTTCTCAACTAAGAGAACTTGCGAAGTCTGAATCATCCAATTGTTATAGATCATACATCAATGAAACTGAAACAATGTTGTCCATAAATCCCAAAAAGTTTTGGAGTTTTGTTTCTAATAAGCGTTTCAATAACGATCTGCCAATAAGTATGTTTCTTAAAGATAAACACGCATCTAATGGTACCGACATAGCTAATCTTTTTGCAACGCATTTTTCTTCAGTATATGTTAATAATTCTTCCAATGTTAATTCCTTATTTAGCTATACTAATACTGTAGACCTGAATAATTGTGAAGTGTCAGCTGAGGATGTCAGAATCGCTCTAAGTAAACTTGGTAATGGTAAATGTATTGGTCCAGATGGTATTCCTGAAATACTACTATCAAATTGTAAATCTAGTCTTGCCAAGCCTCTGTCTTTACTGTTTAATATGTCTTTAACAACGAGTGTATTTCCTGATATTTGGAAAATTTCTATAATAAGACCGATATTCAAATCTGGTGATAAATCTAACGTAACTAACTATAGACCCATTTCAATGATATCTCCTGTACCTAAACTATTCGAATCAATTATTACAAAAAAAATAACACCTATATTTAAAAATGTGCTGATTGAGGAGCAGCATGGATTTAGGACAGCCAAATCAACGACGACCAATTTGCTTTCTTTTACTGATACTATTTTTACAGCGTTCGAGAATAATCTTCAAGCTGATGTACTGTATACAGACTTCTCCAAGGCCTTTGACAAAGTTGATCACAACATTTTATGTGCTAAACTTCGTGCTGTAGGCATTAGAGATCCCTTTTTATCGTTTTTAAAATCCTACCTCTCACATAGAAAACAAAGTGTAAAAATCAATAACTTCATATCAAATAGCTTCCTAGTAACTTCTGGTGTACCACAGGGTGCCCACTTGGCCCCTCTTCTATTTAATCTGTTTGTTAATGATGCTGCTAATGTTTTTTCTTTTACAAAATTCTGGCTTTTTGCTGACGATAACAAGATACTTAAGCTAATTAAAAATATTGATGACTGTGTCAGACTCCAAGAAGACATAAATGCATTTCATACTTGGTGCAAAACTAATAACATGGAACTTAACATCGATAAATGCAAAATTATTTCATACCATAAATGTAAACATCCTTTTATTTTTGATTATAAACTTAATGGCCAAGTTCTTTCGATTGTCACCTCTATAAGAGATCTTGGAGTGATCCTAGATAATAAACTAACTTTTCTGGAACACTTTGATAATATAGTAAACAGATCCTTAAAAATTTTAGGCTTTATTAATAGAACTACGTCTGATTTCCAAAGTATGCTTACACTTAAAACACTTTATTGCTCTTTAGTTCGCCCTATTCTTGAATATGCATCTGTAATCTGGTCCCCTCATTATGCTGTTCATATCAAGCGCCTTGAATCAGTTCAACATCGTTTTATCAGAAAAATTGCATGGAAGATGGGATTGGAAAGAGGAGACTATTCATATTCTGATATGGAGAGGTTTTTAAGCATATCAAGTCTTGAAAAACGCAGATGCATTGCAGATATAATCTGCATGTATAAAATTATGAACTGTCTCATTGATGCCCCTGAAATTTTGCAAAAGATTCTTTTTAACGTTCCCACCCGTAGACTAAGAAATAATGAAATGCTTTTCCTCGGTCACTACAGGACCAATTATGGTGCACAGTCGCCTTTGCCCAGAATGATCAGGCGGGTGAACGATCATCAAGATCTTGATTATTATGGTGTAAGGATGTCTTTCTTTACAAATCAGCTAAAGAATCTGTATAGTTAGCCTATGCTTTTTACTTAATCTAAAAAATCTATCATCTGTCTTTGCTGCTTATTTCTGTTCCTTATATTTTTTTATTCCTTTGTAAAAATTTCTTTTAATTGTAATGTTTATAATGGACTTTGTCCGTAAATAAATAAATAAATAAATAAATAAATAAATAACGAAAATGTGTGTTGGTACGCAATAAATAAATATTGTAAATATTTTATTGTTCTACCTTAGATCAAAATACCACTAGATTTTAGATAAGCGATTGTAAAATACATTTTAGATTATGTTGGCAGCTGATAGGAAGATATTTATTTTTATAAAAAATTCTAGCCTTCAGATTTATGAGGACATCTTACCACTGTGACAGAATACTAAGTTTCATGGCTAATATCATCCCTTATTCTCTTGCCAAGAATGAAAAAATACGAAAAAAATAAAACGGAATCTTGCTTACGACATTCGTCAATAAATAAATCTTATGTGTAAGGATAATATGAATGATGTATTGACCTAAAAGGGTGTTTAAAATCAAAAAATATTTATTTATTTAAAACTTCAAGTACAAAGAATAAGTATTTTAGCGGACTTATTGCTTAAAGTAATATCTTTCAGCCAAACAAAAAAACAAACTAGTCAAAAGAAGAGTTGGTCAAATTTTTTTTTTTAAAAACCAAAAATATAATTTTAAAAACCTGATTCATTGAAAATAACAGCTATATTTTGATTAGGATATAAGGCTTGCACACAAAAGTTTATTTTAAAAACTTTAAATAGTACATTATGTTATACATAATAAAGTATGAGGAAAATTGGATCAGATAATTGGTTTGAAAGGAGAGAGATAAAGGAACAAAAAGAAGGGATACAAACGTATATTTAAAAAATAAAAAATTCAGAGAATTCAAGATTCTGAGGATATATAGTAATTTTTCAGGCGTTTCTTGAAGGAGAAATAAAAATTCAGGTTGAAATTTTTTAAATTAAAATTACTTGTTTTATTACGGAAAACTAAAGACTGGTTATATGTTTTATAATTAAATGTTTGTGTTACTCATGTGGTTGTGAAGACACTTGAAAAATAATTATTACTACTACTACTACCATCACCCCATTTTTCCGCATGGGTAGGCAGAGAGAATGGACCGCCACACACGTTGATCTTAGCATTCCTAGCTTCTTCCACATTTATACATCGTGTCATACATGCCCTTCGTAATTATTGAGTAAATAATACTGGTATATTATACTCTATTCAATATAACTAGTAGGTTGGGTTCTAAGCTTAGTTCTGATTAGTAGGACAATTCTAGAATTAGCTTGCCATGATATGTGGGTATGCAGACGGCTGTGGATATGCACTTTCCAACATAGTTCGTATCGAAGACCCTTAAGCAATATTAACTACCCGAGGCGTGGAAAGCATTTTTCGGTTTTACTTTGTATTATTAAATAAATTTGGTATGATTCAGAATAACTTCGGTGAGTTTTTTTGTCTCAATACGGGTGTATCTAGTTAGACAGGCAATTAAAAAAAAGAAAATTCAATAAGATAATCAACTATATATAATACGCTCTGTTTAATAAAAGATTCTCAGTAATTTTTTTTTTAATATTAAGATAAAATAACATTTTGAGTATGCTGAAATTATAATAAGTAATGATTTATTTGTAAAATAAATATGAATTAGATATTTGCAATAATTTGACGTAGGATTATAGAAATATCCAAGTTACCGTATTTATTATTGTAAGTATTTGATCAAGAAAGATAATATATGTCAACAACTCACGATCATAATGTTTGTAAAAATAATAATTAGTACCTATATGCATTTACAGGACTAACATCATGTATTACCATATTATGATGTTTCACTAGCTGGTTTAAAATATGACACGGTATTGCATTTTTTTTTTATATTTCACTATCCATAAAGCTTAAATTTTTAAACGTATATTTTTTTTGTGATAAGATATTGTTCATTATTATCATTCCCCTTTACACACCCAGTGACGGAATTATCTGTATTGTATTATGCAATTCAAAAAATAAAGTGAACACGAAATTATTTATCAGGTACCTAGATGAAAGGGCGTAGTCTTACATATTATCGCAAATGGCTAAAAATGCAATTTCTACCCCTGAAAATCTTCCAATCGTTATATTTTTTTGCTAATCTCTCCTACTGGAAGGTCATTAATCTTAGTCGAGAGGGTAGGAAGAACGGTGCAAACGACTCTACGGCGAGGGAAAGGGGGGGGGGAGAAGGGATTATCTTACCTTAGGAGAGGAGAAATTACGGGGGGTGTGATTGGTGGGTTTGTTTTTTATAAGTAAATTTGATACATATCACACATCAAAGTACATAAATACAAAAATTAATTTTATCAGAATTATTTCAGAAATTTTGTATCTACGTATCATCGAATCATTAGGAAAAACTCTTCATACACAGTATCAAAAGGGCATAAATATTAGACTGGTTGTGTTCAGATTCAGAGTTGTAAATTGGTCCTTTGAACCTGATCATTTTGTAAAGGTCTCTTCTAATAATAATATACATCTAATACGCTGAATTCTGCCAATAGAGGATCACCAAAGGTAAAAATAATATATTTTGTTCAAATAGGTATGTAAATTAATAACTTTAGTTTTTGTTGTTTTTTGCGTAATTCTCTGTTTACATTATTTTGGTGAGTAATAATTATGTTTTTGATCCTTTTTCTATTTATTTTAAATATATCAAAATTTATTTAAATAAATAATAAAATTAATTCTTTAAATTTATTTAAAAGCTCAATGCTATAATAATAAATACCCTACCATATTTGGAAACCTTTCTTTGATTGTAATACCATAAACCCCTTACATTATGTAATGATTCATACATAATTACACATTTAAGGTCGTTAGCAACGCATGCAAAAGCATGGTAATTTGACTTTATTTTAATTTACGTTTTGGTCAGTAATAATTACTGTACCACTTCATCCTTCGTGATCAGCCTCCTTACCGGATGAATGAATTATAGTTTTTTTCGTATCCAATCGTAGCTTAAAATTCAAAAATATGTTGTTAACTGTTAAAAAAACATTGTGTTAGTGTTTATAAGTGGTCGATGTGTAGACAAAAAGTGGAAAAGAAGACTATTTATTTTAAAGCATTATTTTGCACTTTATTCTTACTAAAATATGTGACAAGTAGTGAATAACGGAAACTTTCAAACAACAGTGCGCTTACTATAAAATTATAAAAAAATATACGAATCCATTAAATTTTTTAAGAATGTATTCATTTGTGACGCGAATATACCAAGATTTAAGAATCTGGAATACTACTTCTCACGATAAATTACAACAGTGCTACTAAAAGTGAACTTATTGATAAATACTTAATTAATTAAAAATATTCTTTCCAATATACATAGAAAATAATACGACAATCTTTAAATAACTTTCATACACACTTTTGTCTAATGAGAATGTAAAAAATAAATAAAATTGAGCTGGAATTTTGCATTCCCATTATAAAAGGAAATAATACAGACTAAAATGGGTACAAATTTTTTGAAACAATCGGCATCTTTCCTTCCTTCGGCAACTACTCGTGGACCGGGCCATCTTCCAGGAATTAAGCAAACAACATGTGTTTGCACATGCACGACACTGCGACAGTGACTAGTGACTACCCAAAATCTACGAAAGCTACCCTTCGGATATTTTTATCTGTTATGTTATCTGCTTTTACGGTGCTTTATCTGTTTAGTTTTTTATTGTTTACTTTTAAGCATGAACACTTTACAAATTTACTATTGTGCTCAATGTTTATTTTTGTAAATTCATTGATAAACTTTAAGTCGCTAGAATTTCACTTGCCCATGCTCTTTGTATCTGGAAGACGATTAATAATCTAGCTTCAATAGGTAAATGTTATCAACTATCAAATATCCAAACAAATTAAATGGAGTCTAGAATTCCAACCGTCCATACGCTCACTAGCTGCAAGACTTGTTGTAATCTAACTTCAATTTTTATAAATTTGTTTTTTATTTTATTTATTAAAAATATCACTAAAACTCTAAACATCGTTGTCAAATAAAAAAAATAAATGAAAAAATGTAAATAGGGGCTAGATATCTTGTTGTACATATGCTTTGTAGCTGCAAGACGTGCTGTAATCTAGCTCCTATATATCATAATTATAATATATCATAATTGGAGACGAGGAACTAGAATCCCAACCGTCCATGTGATCTGTAGCTTCAAGACGTGCTAGGGTACAGCGCCCTTAAGGTGATTTTTACAAAAACGGTGCTATATAAATTATTCATATATGTATACGTATATATATATATATATATATCTTTAAATACCCCTAATTTGTTTATGTTTTAAAGAAACGTTTGATCGTAAAATAATAACAACGGTTGTAAAAGATTTTTTATTTGATAATCGATTGATTTGATCGAATTATTTGATAGTCCTTTGGTCAATTTATTTGATAGTCAAAAAACACGAAGATGTTATTTAATTACTTCTTGAGTGGCACAGAACCAGGCAGCTGACAGAGATGCCTGGAGGATCTTTGTAGACACCATATGCTCCGAGTAGAGAGTGGCCTTGGAGTCATGATCATGATGATAATTTTGCACAAAAACCATCTGCAATTTTTGCATTCACCCCTAGAGTGTTTTATTTATTGATTTTGTTAACAAATACCAGCAAATAAATGATAATTACATTAAAAATGCTTTAAATCGACTATCAAAAATTTTAAAAATTAAAGTTTTTTAAAGACTCGATGCTATAATAATCAACCTATATTGATATTGATTTATTTATAGGGAAAAAAACAACAGTTTTTACATAAATTGTAAAAAAAAATAAGAATACATATGAACGAAAATTGTGAAAACAGTCAATAAAAATTTTCCACAGTGGTGTAAGATATCAATTAAGTACATTATCGGTATCAAAATAAAAGCAATTAACAATTTTTAGGCACTTAGAAACTTGCAAATTAAATAAAAATACACATTATTATGTACAGTTATAAAAATAAAGTTAATAGAAACAAGATAAAATTAATTTTAAAGAATAAGAAAAGAAACCAGTTATAAAAAAATAATGTAAAAATAATATAAAAGGTAAAAAGTAAAAGAAATAAAGGTTACAAACTGAAATTCGATAATAATTTATTAAACCCCTTTATTATAAAATGGTTCATAAATAATGTAAATTTTAAAGTCGTTTTCGGGCATTAAAAGCATAACATTATTTTTTGGTATGTGTATTTTTGTACATTCACAAATCTGGATTTCTCCCGAGGGGGAGTAGGTATATATTTTTTTATCAATATTCCTACAGAGATGAGGTAGAAATTTTTCAAATTCAGGATTATCGATATTCGAGCGTTTTACAGGGCTTATGACCTGTCATTGGCTGGGTTGAGTGGCCACTTTACGTTTTACAACATTCCCCATTCCGCTTATTAGCGAATATCGACACAGGTACCATTTTGATTCTTGTATATATCTTATTAAATGAGAAACCATTCACTAGCGTGTTGGAGCACCATCTATGTATTGATATTGAAGTTAAGTATTTTTAATTAGCATAGGACATAGCTTATGACAGGTCATAAGCCCTGTAAAACGCTCGAATATCGATAATCCTGAATTTGAAAAAATTCTACCTCATCTCTGTAGGAATATTGATAAAAAAATATATACCTACTCCCCCTCGGGAGAAATCCAGATTTGTGTATGTACAAAAACACACATACCAAAAAATAATGTTGTGTAATAAGATCTGGTCAAAATATAAGTATAAATAAATTGCAGAATCATCTGCAGGCGATTACTAGTACTTAATTTAACTCGGAAGAGTCTTAAATACATAAAATAAAGTAATATGCTAATTAAAAATACTTAACTTCAATATCAATACATAGATGGTGCTCCAACACGCTAGTGAATGGTTTCTCATTTAATAAGATATATACAAGAATCAAAATGGTACCTGTGTCGATATTCGCTAATAAGCGGAATGGGGAATGTTGCAAAACGTAAAGTGGCCACTCAACCCAGCCAATGACAGGTCATAAGCCCTGTAAAACGCTCGAATATCGATAATCCTGAATTTGAAAAAATTCTACCTCATCTCTGTAGGAATATTGATAAAAAATATTAAAAGCATAGTTATCCGGGTTTTCCTTTCAATATCTGATTTCACCAACTGTAAGAAATAGTGGAGGCTAGTAAAATGTATGTCCAGTTCACACGTGGTTTTAGGATTTCCAGAGCAAATTATGTCCAAGTTAACTCAGATTGTTATTCCGTGGTTACGGGTTGTCGGGGGCGGAAGTGGACATTAATGCTTCCGCGGGGTAGATTTACTACTCTGATTACTGTACACACTTAATTACATTCCTGGATTTTGTTTCCGACCTTTTTGGAGGACATTTAGAAGGCGGAAAATAAAGAGGTTCAAGGAAAATTACGCTTTACATTAAACGAAAAAAATTCTCCTCAATTTGTAAAAAAATTTTTTAGAAGAAATTTTGTATTTCTTTGGGATAAATAATAAAGTTGCGCAGTGGAACTGAGCACGAAATTAAAAATAAATCTACATTATTTTCAAATAAATAAAACACGACACTTACTTAGCTTGTACATATTGCCGTAATTGTGTTAGAGGCATTAAGTTATTTTTATAAGTAACCGTATTGTTATTTAATTCGTTTGTTATTCTAACACTTTGTGTAAAAAAAAAACGCTTGAATAGTTAACTATTCGATTTTTCGAGAGACAAGATGGAATACCTACTTGTTTTTTGTAAAATTAAAAACGTAATTTACTTTTGATAACTACGTTGGTTAATTGGAATATAAATGTATTTTATTTTTATTTATAAATGATTTTTAAAAAAAACATTTCGAAATGTCTTCAAAAAACATTATCTACCCATTTTTAAACATAAATTAGTTGAGGTATTATGTTTATGCAAGAAAATAGTTGAGGGTATAAGAAGCAAACTTAGAAATGTCCACCAAAAACTGAAAATTAATTATTAATGCCAAAATTAACTATACAAAAAACCTACCTACCCAAATAATAGCGCAATTCAAAACCGTCTTTAAATCTTGCAGAAACAGATTTCAATTATACTTTTTGATACCGCAAATTTAACATTCTTCATTGAGTTGTTGAAGTATAATTAGAAATCACATAATTCTTTTTCCAAAGTTTTTCGCAAATATCTGTCACTCCTTCAATGGAGATTTCAAAATTTGCTTCTTACACCTTCAATTGTTGTACAAAAATACAATGTGAATTAATATATTGTTATGCTTCACACTAATAACTTTATTTTAAAAATATCTTTCGGTTATTTGTATTAATTTATATGTTGACAACTCGGCGTTAGAAACTGCATCCTAAGTAATCAATCACAATGAAGTAAAACCATTTCCGCTTTTTGCCGAGTCGTTCCTATAACAAATTAGCCCATTCCAAGTGGTGCTAATGGAACATTGTTTTTCTTTCGATCCTTTATTACCAAACTACCGATGGTACAACACAAAAAGGCTTAACGAAACGGTACATTTAAATGGCAACCAAAAAGATAAAACGTGCGTTTTTACAAAGTTCGCTAATATACACGGGTGATTTTTATTGGACGGTCGACGATAGAGCAAAACATTTTGAATCAGAGAAGAAAGGGCGTAAAAAGGGAAGACTCAGTTTTAAGATAATCGTCGATTCGTAAGGTTGTTTTTGCCATGTGGTGCTATTCGAAACCGGGCGGTGGGAGTAGGGGTGAACTGAACATAGGGCAAAGGAAATGCGAACATCGGATCGGGGCAGGTGATAATGAAACCGATTGGCTGATTGATATTTATTCGGGACTCTATTGGAATTACTCGGGTTTTTGTATGAGGCCAATAAAGACAAAACAATTCATTGGCTAGATAAAGGTGTGGCGCCGTGAGACGTTTTGTTGATCTAAGATGTTTGTACAAAATGGTCGTATTAGTGACACTAATGATATTTTTCGTTTGTTGAAACACGTGTTTCATTTCTTATCTGATGTTAAAAAAATAATAAAAACTAATAATGTTTTCTGATGAACTGAATTTTTACTAGTTTGGTTTTCTTGGTTTCATGAAAAATGCCGAGAAAAAAGACGTAATATTTAAAAAAAAATAGATTTATCATTCCGTTTGAGGTTTTATTTCAATTTCATGAAAACGTTTTTAATTAAATTAGTTTCAACGGAGAGGAAAACCATTTTTGAGAAAGGAATATGAATATCTAGGCATTTCTAAGGCTCATGACCTCTAATTGGCTGGTTTGAATGGCTATTTGAGAAGGGAATATAGATTCTAGGCATTTACAGAGCTCATAACCTGCCATGAGCTGATTTTAGTAGCCAAGTTTTTTATTGATCAAGAAATATAAAAAAAAGGCTTGAGAAAACTTCGTCATATTGTAAATTAATTTTCAAAAATATTTGCAAAACTTTTTGAGAATTTTTTTAAAAATATTTTTTTTATTTTACAATTCAATATATGAATACAAAACACGCGAAAAAATACGGCAGTTCGCAGTTTAAAATAAGTTTTTTTTTTTAATTGGAAGTAAATCTTCAAAATAAGCACAAAATTATTTTTATAATAGTACCAAGTTTGTAATATTAATCGTAAATTCTCTAAGGAGCAAAATCTTAATGTGAACAGAAAATACAAATAATACATTGGCACGCATTTTCTTTTCGATGAAACAGTGTGGAACTCTCGTATCAATGGGGCGACTAAAATTATATTACTGATTTCATTGACTCGTTGTCAAATACAATTCTGTTTTAAATCAATGATAAATTGAGAAGGGGAGTGATACGGAATGTGTAATGCAATGATGATGTCAGAAAAGAAAACGAATATGCACTGAAATCAACTTGTACTGAATGCAATAAGCTCACAGGCGCGTTTACTGTCTCTTTCTTAAAAATTTATGAAAAATATACTTCTCAGACTATTTAATATGGGTGCATAAAGTGAATAAATATGTTAAATTTTATCTTGAAATTAACGGCCATGAAATTAAAAGTGTATGCTTTTGAATTTTTGTTTTATTTCTAAAAAAATAATGCGCTGGTTGACTTAGCCCATGACAATCGAGAGATCAATTTTGTGTTTTGACAGAGATTTACGAAAAGCAAGAACACCTTTTCTAAAGATACTTTATTTGTGAATTTACCAGTCAAGTGTATTGCAGAAATTATATTTAGTAGTATAATATCTAATTAATTTTGTTTAAGAACCGTATTCGGCTCTGAATTACCATTTTTAAGTTCACAATACTGTTGTCTTGATTTAATTTGTCATCTGCTCGGGGTTAGTTGTGGGTGTCAAAAAATCATTGGAAGTGCTTTAAAAAGGCGCTTAACTGACAAAAGAGCTAATGGCCTTTCTTAGAGTGAGGAAAGTAAAGCAAGCTATGGGTGTATTATCTCCAAATCCAATTCTCGCCTGACAATAGTATGGAAGGTATCCATTATTTACACCCCAATATATTGATATTCTTTCGCCCTTTCGATTTGTGCCTTTCCCTTTAGTTTGAAAAGGGTGTGATTCAGATATTTTACAAACTTACTAAGGAATATGAGGCGTTTGATATAAAACAGAAATTGATGCCAAAAACAAAATTCCGCAAAAACACTTATCCCAGAATCATAAGTTTTTCCTTTTGCAATTTTGCCAAATAATTAAATAATTTTATTTCTGTTGTAATTAATTGGGGAGGAAAAATATTTTTGAGAATTCTAGGCATTTATTGGGCTGATGACATGCCATTGTAGCCACTTTACATACTATGTGACATTTGCCAACCCACCTTTGTTTAAATATCTACATTTTTTCTACTGTTATGTATGTTTTTGAGTATATTGCGATGGAAAAATAATTTTGTTCTCTTTGTTTTACGGAAAGAAAACTGTTACTCAAAAATATGATTAATGGCAACCTTGCTTTTAAATCTTTTATAATATTACCTAACAAAGTGCAGAATCACACTCTTTTTTATTATTAAACTGAAGGTAATTGAAATTTTCGTACTATTAAGTACAGGATTATGCAATGAGAGACAATATTATTTGCAACTTTGTCGATTCAGATAGCACACCCTCCAAAAGATTTCTATTTGAAACTGAGATGATTTTGAATTATTGAAAAAAGAACGCACCCTATTCCAATTCTAAAAATTTAAAAAGCTTTTTTCCATAAAACAATCTGCTGAAATTTGATTTACTTACATTTTCAACACGCTATACATACTCGTATCATCTACAGTTTACGGATCTTCGAAAATAAAAACAGTTTTTTTAGTAGAATGATTTTTTAAAACAAAACAGTTTATGCAATTCCTTTGTTATTATTTAGTCGATTTCATAGTAGCATATATTTTGCAAATGAATCTCTTTTTTCCTCACAAAAAACCGTCTTCTTTCCCACCCCTTTAAAGGTCCCAGGTGACCACGCCCTTGGGGACTTGCTGACTCACTTTTCTACACGGATGTGTAGGGTGATTTTATTCGAGTTTATCAAACAATCCTTCAAATAAATAGAAAAATAAATTTCGTATGATGTGAAAACATTTTAAAAAATGAAAATTGCTCAGGGTTTAGAATTCATGTTTTTACAAGTAGTACATATTATGTTAGATAACTTTTGAAGTAATAATTATCATATCCTTGTTCAGAGATATGATTATAAAACAAGGGTAATATTCCACCTTTTTATCATTTAGTCGAAAAAACAAGGATTTTACTAAAGAAATCTAAATTTGACTGATGCGTATTGACAGAGAAAAAACTTTAAAATGCATGTAAACAAACTAAAAAATAAAATAAGTCCTCAAGATAGGTTATTCTAACGAGAAAATTTTATTTTATAGTGAATATTGGTATAACTAAATAATAATTGCCAAAAATTTAGTTTTCCTAAAAATCAAATATTTTTTAAAGTGTTTTTTATTACCTACCTGTTTAAACACTTAAAAAAACGCGTTTATAACATTGCACAGTCTATAAATATTGAAAACTTCTATTAATTCACATTTATTTTGTCTTATTACTTTTATTTATTTCGTATCTTAACATAGCATTTTAAAAAATACCACAGTGTTTTTGTGTTTTATCAATAATATTTTCAACAATTTGTGAAATGACAAACGTTTGAATTGGAATAAAGTCAGCCTGTATAAAGAATTGTATTTGCGTGCAAGAGAGAGTGTATCTAGAGTGCATAATAAATGTTACAAATGTTTTATGTTCTGTACAGGGAAATAAGGTGAAGAGTAGAAAATTTTACATAAATTTTATGAATCCCTCAGCAAAAAAACTATTGCTTAACAACTCTCGAACTAAATAGGTGTTCTTTTTTTAATTATGTAAATTTTTCACATCCTAACTAAAATAAATAATATGATGATTTATTTTCGTCAGTTTATTTCATTCACATAATTTTTGAAACGTACCTACAGACAAATTGTCTAATAAATAAGTTCTGCGTTAAAGTTTTTTAATCAAACTGAATTTTGTCAAAGTTTTCAAAGTAGTAATGTGAAAAATAATTATACTAAATTTAATTAATTTTGAATCGGGTTATGGTCCCGTGGCTAGTGTTGTGTGTGTATTGGAATCACGGTTTAGACGTCCGAGGTTTGAACCCCACTCTGCCCTCTAGTTATTTTCAACTTGCTGAAAATGGCCAAAAAAAATTAATATTTGGCTACATTATGAGAACGCTAATATTTATTTTTAATTAAAAAAATTAAAAAACATATTAAAAAATCTTCGCTTTTACAGTTTATGATAAAATATAAACAGTGCTGCAATACATATTTTCCGTTTTTTATTTTTCTTTATTTTTTTTTTTTTTTTTTGTATTTTTGTGTAAAATATATGTCTATCATTATATTTATACAGATATGCAAAACACGTTAAAGCCTACAAGGCGTTCAAATTAATAAAACGTTTAAAACAATAGTTAGCTAGATATATAATATAATAACTAGACGGATGAATCACCCACATGGTTAAGATTTTAGCTCGTTAACTTCACCAAAGCCACTAGATAGAAGAGTTGAGGAAATGTGGATGTTTAAACATGGGCAGAATAGTGAATGATACACAGTGTATAGATAGGCCTTTTAAACCAGCCAATGACAGGTCAGAAGCCCTGTAAATGACTAGACTTCCCTTTTCAAAACTGATTTTTTTCTCTGTCGCAACAAATTTACATCTAAAAACGCAACCCTTCATAATTATTTGACTGCACTTCTGCATATTAATCTAACGAGATAAAACCGTATCTTAATTCTTGCAATTTACTTTTAACAATGCGCCCTGTCCTAATTGCGTGCACGGTAAAACAAGAATTCAATTTAATTCTCTTCTCAGTACGGTAATCAGAGAATTTTATGGCTAGACAACGTCCCCCTATCTCTCATTCAATGCCAATCTAGATATAAGTTTGATAAATATGATTTGCAATCGGGAGACGGAAATCACCCTTAGCGGGGGTGTATAGGAGGGTATTGCAGAAGCGGTAATCTCATTCTATGCAATAATTTTATATTCGAAAAATGTAATTTAAATTATTATTAAAAAGATACCAGAAGTTTAAGATTGTTTGTAGTACACACATTGGAGTCGATAAAAATATCTTTGCATCATGCGCGGTCCGTCCATAAATTGGATGGAATCAACGCTTGCCTGAAAATTTAACTTCTAAACAACCGGCCCCTTTTTTGTAAAATAAAATCAGCCATAAGTTAACTTATCTTATAAGTAAGTACAACAAATATTTAAAAAATGATTTGTTGTTAATCGTGGCGATCTGAGATTGGTTTGATGTTTATTCATTAATGACTTGTAAAACTTGTAAAAATGCTATTAGCCCACACACATCTCTTGCGCAATTATGCGTGAACTGAAGTAAAATTTACTGCGCTTCATCTAATTCTGGAATAATATGGTTGTCAATTTGTTTCCAGTTCGAGATTAGCAATTAGGAAAAATTGACAAATCTGCTTTCCTACCATACTTTTACTTGCTTTTTATATATCTTGATATTTTTATTTTTTTTTATTATGTATTTTTGTATTATTTAATTAAGTACTTACTCTTATTTGGCATATTACTTATTACACGGTTTTCTTACTAAAGTATAGAGTAAGTTTCTAGAACCATATCTCAATTATAGTTTCAATTTCATGTATATATATATATATATATATATATATATATTTTATTTTTCTATTGATTTCAATGATATTGTTATTTTGATTTTTTTTTCAAAACTATGATATTTTATCATTATTTTGTTGATTTTAATGATACTATTTTTTTTTATATTTGATAATGTATGAATATAAATTAGTATATTTTAATAATAATATCTGATTATCTTTTTTACATTATATTCTTTAGAATTTTATTATTTTTTATTACCTATACCATGTTTTTTTGGATTATTATTCTATTGCATAACATGTCATTATAATTAAATCTATTTAATTTTACAGTGAAGTTTTTATTGTTATTTATTTGAGTTTGACACAGACAAAGCCATAAAAGTCTAAATAAGTTCATTAATATTAACATATTAACATCATATTAACATCTCCCATCCACCATAAAGATGTTACTACATTATCTCTGTTTAAATCACGTCTGAAGAAACATCTCCTTTCTCTTCCTTAATCTCTCCTCCTTTCCTTTTTCCTCTTTCCTCTTTGTTCCTTTTTCCCATTGAGTAATAGTTTTGATTTAAGGTAATTTATAAACAAATACGTTTATTTCTATTTTTATATATTTTTAACTTTTTAATCTTTTTTTTTTTTCTATTAAATATGTTCTGTAACTTGAATTATAAAAATAAAACTTTTATTTTATTGGTTGGTTGGAAGAAATTGCCATTTGGCAATAAGCCCGCCAATGTACAAATAACATTATGTACAAAAAATTAAATAAATAAATAAAAATATTTAAACGATTGTAATTTTAAATAAATATAAGGCGGTCGTTCAGAACTGAATTTGTTAGTCCGCGCGTACGCAAATTGAGATCTTTGGAAGCTCTGTGAACGCATTTCTAACAAACCAATCCATCTGTATTTTTCATATACTGTGACTGTTTTAAACCAAATTTAGCACTGAAATCAGTTGACACGATGCTATTATAATATTAAACTCTAAAATATAACTCTTATGGTGAAATTATTAATTGAAATTGTTTTTTAGTTTATTTCAAAGCACTAAACTCAAATTACTGTGTTGGTAGAATGTAAATATTTTACCCATGTACCTGATGTTACATGACTGTTTCCCTAATCATAAACCTCACCGTACGCCCATGCTTTGCATACTTCATACATGAAGTATATTTTACTAGTAATAAAATTTTGTACAAATTGGAGCTTCCCAAATATCAAAACTTTTATTTTTAGATGTATCAAACCTGCCAAAAGAATTAATGAAACGAACAAAGTATTAAAATAATTCATTTATTTAAATTTTACTACTTTACTAAGCTCAGCTATCAGCTGTTTTGTGTGTAAGCCAATGATCTTTCTAGACAATATTGACATAGAATTTTCAATTTATGAACGTGTTTTTCACTAAACTATTTAAATATTAGTGAACTGGTATCTAAAGCAAAGAACCAATAAATTTGATTTTAAATAATAAAAGCATGCTGCTTTTAGTTTGCGAACATACTGCCAGCTAGTATACCGTGAGAAACTATTAGGTTTACAAAATCAAGAAACGAAAACTGTATAGCATATTTGGTTTATAATAAAAAGATCATAATTATATCTTTATCTGTACCCGTTGGTGCTTGGGGCTCTGCATTAGTAATCGTAAGCTAGACCACGTAAATATTGATAATTGAAGCTCGAAAATAAATTTTTATAAACAATTTGGAAGGAATGAATTTTAACGTTTTAATGTTGGTTATTATGTACGGTAGATCCGTGGATTATGTAAGGCTCAGATAGGCTTGCTGAGATTACCGACAAAATCAAGAAAATAATTCTGCATTGGTTTGGATATGTAGAGCGAATTGGCAGCGAAAGAACGGCTAAAAAGATTTACGATGTTAGAAAGACCGAAAAATACCAAATCAAAAAGGGAAATTTTAAATTCGCATCCCTCAAAATACAACTCGGGTGCAACAATTGTTTGGTGTTAGTATTTTAAGCACAAATAACAATTAGAATGCATCTTCCCCAGAACCTCAAATTATTATAACAACTACTTGAAGATGGAAATGTCAAAAGTCGGAATAATTGGCGCGCATGCATGAAAAGATTTATGAATGTAGAGGAATCTAGAGCTATGTGCAAAGGCAAAGTGATATGGAGTTCTATCCTCTCTGTTCACTCTTACAGAGAAACTTCGTTATATTTGGTTAGTTTGTTTGTTTTTTGATAATAAAAAATCTATAAAAATCTTTCATGAACAAAATATAAAGTATTCTAAAACAATTAATATAGTTGTAGCTTTGGAAAATACTTACATAAGCTGGTCGTAACCCAATATTTGCACGAGCTTGTCGTGACATTATTCGAATATGGATGGTAATAAAGTAATAATATTTGGTACCCTCGCCAGAAGGGTGGGGGGGCGCTTTACTAGATAGCGCGAGTGATTGCCATTTTGTCACCTCGTTTGTTCACAGGACTACGAACGCACCAACATAATATAGACAGCTATCCATGAACAATGAAGCTAAATGTGCAAATGGGTAAGGTCTGCTTATATTAAGCCAATATGAAACAAAGCAACATAAAAAAAACACAAATTTGATACACTAATAATTAAAGTAATAAATAACAGATAATTACCATTCACGAAAGTTTATCTCTTTTTTGATACATTATTTTTATAGAATAAAACCCATTAGGCCTCTTTTTTTATATTTTTTATTTTTGAATGGGGATTGCTTATTTTCTGTTTTATTTATTTATTTATTTATTTATTAACGGACAGTGTCCATGTATACAATTTATAAGGTTTAAATATTACAATAAAAGAATAGTTTTAAACATTTAAAGAAAAAAGAAAGAACCATTGACAAACATAAGGGACATCGAGACAAGATCTGGACTATTTATTTAGCGCTCGTTTAAATCGTTGTAAACTTAAACCAAAAAAGTCCAGATCCTGTCTTGAGTTAACAGTACGACAAAGGCGGGTCATTGGAGAATTTAGGCCATAGTTTGTTCAATGCTGATCGATTTATTGTGGATAACTTATATAGCGCCATTTTCGTAATAAAATACCTCAAGGGCGCTTTACATGGTGATTCTACTGTTAAGTTAATTTAATTGAAGCTTTAAATTTGTAATTTGATTAAAATAATTTATTTTGTTGTCACGTGCTACGGATTTATTCAAATGATTTGAACAGTACTTTTGCTTATTTTGTACAAGACTTATATTAACTGCAAAAGGTATGTTCCTTCTAATTACTCTAACTTTATTGTGAGGATCTGGCGGGATAATTGGCTGTAGCCTTGTTGAGAAACTTCTCCGCATTTGCTTTAAAAAGAGGAAACCGCAGAAAACTCATTCCGAAGAAGCCGGACTATTGACAGAGCCAGGCCTCTATCCTATTGGCTTGTCAGCAGGTGGAAAGACTGGATATTGAACAAAGTTATGAGAGATACACCTCAACACCCAGACCAATTGAGACAAAACCTTTTTTGGAATTTTCTTGCAACTGGCAGGAATCGAACCCGCAACGCCAATTTCACAGTTAGGTTAACCGACTGCGCCAAAACGCCTGTCCTTAAATAACCCTATTCCAAAACTGGTCCACATGTTTATTCTAATTTATTGATCTTCTACATTATATAAACACAGTTAAATTATTCAACACGTAATATCACCAAGTGAATGTTTCGAATGTTAATTGTATGATAAACTTAAATTATCTATTTTAGTGCTATTAAATTTTGAATTTCATTATTTAAATTGCGTCTTTAGATTCAAGTGAGCCTACAAAATAAAGATTTGATTATGTCTTGTAGATAACATGTATTTAAAAAAGTCCTGTGCAAAAATAGCATGCGTCCAAGTATAAAAATAATTATTTATTTGTTTGGGAAACAGTTAACAAAAAATAATTACATTATACATAAATTACATGAAATAAAAAATTACCTTAATTCGATTTCTACGTACAATATTTAATTACATTATGTAATATTGTAATTAAAAATACATAATTTCAATTTTTAAATTCTGAAAATACACATAATAAGAGTTCGGCGAAAACACCGCCTTTGAAAATACTTATTTATCTAACTTTTTAATAATTGGTCGGCCTCGTGGTGCAATGGTCAACGCGTTTGCTTACCATGCAAGAGGTCTCGGGTTCGATTCACGACATGGTTGATATAAAATATTTATTTAAAAGGGTATTTTTACACAAGAATATTTCAGTCCCTGGACTGCTATTTAAAGCGAAAGACTGATCATCTTGTCTTCATGTAACAAAAACGATCAAGATACGCTGCGATTGATTTACCAACGCAGTGCCCTATAAGCCATTCAGTACGGAAAGGGAATGATGATTAACTTTTTAATATATATTTAAACTTCATATATAATTGATAAATTTATACAGTATTTTACAATTTGTAATCGTTTGTTATTTTTGCTAATGCTAATATTTAGTTAAAATGTTAATGAAAACACATGTTACTTAGACATACATACGTTAGGAAACAGATCAAAAGTTTAAATTGTAAAAAAAGTCCCGTAGAAGATGCAATGGTTAGTTTTTTTTATGTTGTAATATTATTTTGTACAAATCGCCGAATAAAAATAAGCGAAAGCGTAAGTACAGAAAATTTTTCTCAATATCTTGAAAAAATATTTTCAACCCCTTTTCAGAATCAGTGACAACTTAGGACCAAAGGATTCTTTCTGAATCAATATCCTTTCTCGGGTTGATAAAGTCGGGGGTAGTGGATATTAGGTAGTCCTTCGAACATACTTTCCGCCGACGATAGTGAGTGGGGACTACGGCAGGTAGACAAATAGAATAGGCATCAATATTTATTAGGCTCGACCAAGGACGGGTGGTGAAGAAGACATTTTGGGCTTGATAAGGATTGAGAATGAGTTCACATAAGGGAGACTTCACTGCAATTTAGTGTTTAATCTAGAATTCCTATTCTTCTGACGGTGCTACTTCACAGTGTACGTTTACTTTCATTTGAACCGGGTTGTGATCCCGTCGCTAGGGGCGAATCGTCAATATAAGCGATTATGCGCAGCTTAAAATTATTTTTGAAGATAAATAATAACGTTTTATAGTGGTTATTGATCACGCCACTTGCTTGTTGGCAGATGAACGCTCAAAATGCTGGTTTGCGGAATGCGTTATCCTTTATTTGCTTTGCCACAAAACCCTTAACACAATGAATGCCATTACCTACCTTATTCTGAGTTCTGGCACCTTTATTGGTAAAACTTCTGTCGTGGCAGTCAGGATCAGATTCTATCTTGTGGTCAGGAAGGAGGGGTTTTTGACGATCACAAGACGCAGTGGATTTAAGGAGTTACGGATCGTAAAAATAACTTATTTGTGATCGCTGTGAGAATATAAAAAGCACACGCACACACGATCAGTTCAGTTGTTTTTTATGGGGCCGAGACAATCTCGGTACCCACCGAGGCAATGCAACATCTTAAACAGGGCCCCGTTGGTAGCAAATAAATTTGAACGCCTCATCCTAGTAAATGTGCTATGTATATGTGTGTGTACACATAGAGTAAATGTGGCGTAACCAGTTATATTTACGTAAAAATAAAAAATTTAAAAAATATTTAAAAATTAGCGTCACCGTTTATTACACACCAAGCACTCGTCTTGTGTTCCATCCAACATAAATACCGGAACCTAACTTGTAGTCAGTAAACGTGAAGTAGCGTAAAAAAACGGCACATACAGCTTTGAATTCACAGTAAACTGGCATAGACAGTTAATTTTTTTACTTTACTACGCCTTTTGCACGGCAAAGTTCACGCGACAAAGCTTATTTTTCGGAACATAATTTCAAAATATCGTTCGATGGAGAATATTTTTTATGAAATTATACTTTAGTGTTAAAACATCGTCGGCCTGTGGTGCAGTGGTCAGCGCATTAGCTTACCATACAAGAGGTCTCGGGTTTGATTCCCATCATGGCTGATATGAAATGTTTATTTAAAAAGGTTACTTCAAAATTTCATAGTACCTGGGCTGGCACCTGAAGCGTAACACTGATTATCTTGCTTTCATGTAACAAAAATGATCAAGATATGCTAAGATTAGGTGCGGATAAGAAATTATGATGAAAAAATAAAATATTCATTTATTTGATTAATGCACACAATTCACAATTTTATCATAGCACAATTATATTCTTTTATGTCCTGACTTGTTAGAAAATTCCTTGTTAAGTCGGGACTCTTTTATGTATAAATCAAAACATTTACTGACATTTTAAACAATATACAGAATAATCAAAACAATATATAAAATAATAATGGAAAAATATAATAAAAATTTAAACATCTCAAGAAATGGAATGCAGAAAAATTGTTTAATAATACATGGCAATATGAAATAAATAATTTATGTTTATTTTATTGTTTGAACATTCAAAAATACAAAATAATTCAATAAAGTAATAATAGTAATAATTAAATATACATATACATATATATATATATATATAGTTGGATAATTTATATAGCGCCATTTTTGTGAAAATCACATCAAGGGCGCTGTACAATTAATAAATATCCCAGTACGTCTTGCAGCTACAGAGCGCATGGACAGTTGGGATTCTAGTTCCTCCTTTTTAATTAAGATCAATAAAAAATTATAACAGATGGGAGCTAGATTACAGGACGTCTTGCAACTACAGAGCGCATAGACAGACAGTTAGAAATTTAGCCCCCATTTACACATTTAAAAAATTGACAAATAAACTTAGATTAGCAATAGCTATAGTTAAAATATATATTCACTAATTATTAAGCATCACTATAAAGTTTATTTAAGAATGATCAACATATATATATACGTATATGAATGTACATGTATGAACGTACATGACAATGTTGTATGTACGACTAAGTATGTTTGGATGTCTTTTCGAAAAAGAATCGTCAAAATCGCCTGTAGCGGTAGTGAAAAAGGCGCAAAGATAAAACTTTCCATATATATTGTTACTCCTATTACCATGATGTTTTATGGGAGTTCCCTCGGCTGACCAGCGCCATGTTTTAATGGCTCTTATTTGCATTTCCAACCCATAAACACCCTAACACCTCACATTCCTACGGCACGCGCTGATGACTTCACAGACATTTAAACACCTGCTCATTAATTCCTGACGTGCACGAATATGGAGAACTTATAGGGTCGTAAACGTGCCATGGTGTATGCGAAAGTTGCTTAGGCTTTTCTGGCCATGGCCACCGTAGAAATAAAGCGTTTATTCAGTTTACAATTATTAAGAATTATTTTATAGCAATGTTTCTACTTTGCAATAACAACCATTATTTAATGGGCATTCCCTTAAGTAAGAAAGTTATACCAATAAATACATTTTTGAAACTACAGTGCACACTCGCCAATAAGGAGAATTCATACATTTGCAAATGAATACGCATATGACGTAGATACATTTAATATAACGCTTTTGAATTTTAAAAGGCAGTGTATCAATTTACTATCTTCAAATTGTACTACCTAAATAATACTATTTTGATTTCAATTGTTTACCGTTTATTGACTTATATATGTTTTCTAAATAAGTATTTTTCTAACTTCTTCTAATTTTAAGATTATTTTAATACGCCGTATACGCAAAAATGTACTCCTGTTCTCCACTACAATATATGTATGTATTATTATGAATCCTCATATATTTTCTACTAATATGTAATGATTTTTTTATATTTTTTTTTTTTCAATTTTTATTTTTCTTTCTCTTCTTAATTCATTTTTATTTTTGCTCCTTTCTTTGTTGACAATGCATTTCTGTCTTCATATTTAAAAATGCACTTCTGTTTTTTCCACTTTTATACTAGTAATGTAAAGATGATATTTTTGATATTTTTCTTTTTCTTCTAAAAATCATTTATATATTTTTTGCTATTTCTTTGTAAAATACATGTCTGTCTTTTTTGAAATATTTGTATGTAAAAGATGTAAAAGCCTAAAAGGTGTTTTAATAAATAAATAAAATAAAATAAAAATAAATCTGTATCTGAATTATGCTATTTACACAAATAATTAAATAATAAAGTTGACTCTTTGAACCTACTCTCCAAAACTGATCATAATGTCCTCTTTCGCGTGACAAGAAATAAGTATTTATTTCATCTGTTAGTCTGTAGACCTTACAATGCACAACACTCTTTCCTCTATCGTTCTTGATCTAACTATAATGTTTTTTTTCATCTATTGATATATTTTACGTACCTCTTAATTCATTTAAAAATAAACTAAGACTTATTATTTCTGGCTGCAATACGATCCCACTTACTATCTAATGATGTACACTCCTGAACACTTACTCCCACACTAATACAAATTAACACACATCTTCACTTACTCTTATACAAATACACATAAACACATCCTTTTACTCTTATACAAATACAAATAAACACATCCTTTTGTTGTAATACAATTTAATAATATGTATGATTTTTATTTAGAAACTTTGGTTGGTCTGTCTTTCAACTGTATATTTTTTTTAAATGGTATTAAATCATTGTCGACTGTTTGTTTCTTTAAAATAAATAAATAAATATATATCTAGAAATATTTTATTACTTCTTTGTAATAAAATGAAAGATATTTCTAAATTATTTTTTTCAAATTTGTATTTCCTATTTAGTCGTATTCAAGATTTGAATTATTTTCTCACCGTTTGACTTTAAAAAATTGCTTAGTTTTCAAATTTTGTAAACTTTCCTCACATAAAAATGAACTGTTTTGCAAATTAGTTATTACTAAATAATATAACATTTTTTTGTAAAAAATTAATAAATATATTCAAAATGTCTACCAGTTTCAAAACATGGCTGTTTTTTCGTCCAGACTAAAAAAAATAAAATAAACTATTTTACTTCTTACAAAAAACAAATGTGAATCTTAAATGCATTATTTATTTATTTACGGGCGCACTAAGTCTATTTATCAAATAAAGGTTAACATATTTCTTTATAATATATACTAGTACAATTGAAATAAAATACAACTTAATAAAATTATAGCTAGGACTAAAATTCAATAATAATAACTACCTCAAGACAAGATCTGGTCTATCTTAGTGATGGTTTAAATCTAAAAAATCTTGCACCAAAATAGTACGGATCTTTTCTCGAGTTTACAATGCGCCACAATTGGGAATTTTATGCTCGCAAGCCATAGTTTGTGCTTTGCTGATCAAGAAACAGCACATTATTTTTTCGCGACCGGTGGATCAGAACATTGAATGCCACTTGTTCTAGTAACGATGGAACATCAATTAAGCCATTTAGTAAATTAAACATAAATATGGAGTCAATGTTATTTCTACGTTTTTTTTTATTTGAGATTTTTAATATTAAATCTATTTCTCCGTAAGTGTAGTCTCCCCTTACGTATGCTAATGTGTATTTTGCGTTATGTAATTATTTTTATTTTATTCTAGATTACTATTTCTTAGAAAAACTTAAGCCCGTCGGAATATTAAATATATTTAGTGATTTTACAAAAAGCATATGTTATATTAGTTAAAATGGATAAACACAAGGTTTCTGTTTCACATATTTTTAATTTATTATTATGTTATCCGCTTCCATAATTAAATACTTACCTGATATTCTAATCTTATTCGTTAAAAATACTTATATTATACTTAACTTAAACATATATATGTTTATTCACAATACTTATACTTATATATACATACATATATATAAATATATTAATATATATATATATATATATATATATATTCCGTTTTGAAAACTTTATTTTGCATTTGAGCGTGTTTTTTATTCGTATTTATTTAAATTCTTACTTTTTAATTACTTTAAGTAAGTTTATTTTATTTTAATATTATTTCCACTTATGTGAATACTGACTAGCTACTTTAAACATGATTTTTTTTACTTTGATTTAATTTTTTTAACTACTTTCTAAATATGAATGATTATTGTACTAGAAAAAATAAAAACAGTTAATTGATAACCTTCATCATCATCATTCTCTTTCCGTACCTAATGGTGCATATGGCACTGCATTGGTACACCAATCGCAGTATATTTTAATATTTTTTTTTGTTTCACGACGGTAGGATAGTCTAAAAACACATTTTTAAATTAATATTTCATGTTAACCATGTCGGGAATAAAACCCGAGAGTTTTTGCTTGGTAGACAAACGCGCTGTCTATGAGACCGTGAGGTGGACAATGCCATATACAACATATTCTTGTATATACTCGAAAAGTATTAGGGCTTCTAGTTTTGTGGTAAATAATTAAAGGGAGTCTTTTGGCTTTCTTCTTAAGCACGACTGCCAAAAATTGTAAGGCAAGGAAGGGTTCTTATGAATCTACCATGAAGATTATTTGCATTCTTCATGAGGTAAAACTCATTACGTAGAAACGTAAAAACCGTGTAACTGCCGGACATATTCGTATCCTTATCTCGTGTACCGAATCTCACGTGACTTGTTCCGTGTTTGGTGGGGGAGGTTCGGCGGAATCACCCCTTCATTACTAATTAAAAACAACATAGATTGTGGTCGATGAGCACTCACTTCTGATGCACGGAGCTTTTAAACTAATTTCAATTTTTCAATTTCCACAACTGGCGTGCGTGCTCTGAGAGTCATTTGTACTAGTATTTGTATTTTACCGGTTAGCGTTTTGTGTGCTCCAAGTGTGATATCTACAAACGCTATATAAAGTTCACACTCTACTCACAAGTAGTTTTGAAAATATATTAATTTTATTACAAAATAATTTTTAACGCTTCTAAAGAAGGTATTTGAAAAGTCGCCAAATTGTTACAAAATAAAACTTTCTTTGTATATAATATGTTAAATCCAGTATTTGTCATCAAACATTTGGATAAACTCAAAATATTGTTGTTTAAACTAACTAATTCAAGAAGATACAAAACCATTCGAAAATGTTTTCAGGCGTTATTTAGTCAAAATGATTTAGTCAAACGAATCACACCAACATCAATACAGGTTTCAGCTCTTTAACCTCCCAAAAATTAGACAGATAAATCAATAAAATATGGATGTTAAAACATAGGCAAAATGGTTAATGTTGTACTACGTGTAAATTGGCCAATTAAATCAGCCAACTGACTGGTCAAAAGTCCTATGAATGCCAAGAGTTTTATATTTCCTTCTTTAAAATGTGTTGTAATATGTCAATATGAATATTTCTGTTCAAGCTTGCGTCTTAAAAAACAGACAATACCAGGGGAAATCGTATAAATATAATAAATTTGTGCAAATGACTGTTTTTACAATTTTAAGAAGCACAAACTTTATAATATAGCTTTTTATAACTAGTTGAAAATGGTCTCAAAATTAAATAATAATATAAGACACAAAAATGCCAAAAGTTGTTATTTGATACAACTTCGAGGCTGACGATTTTTATATTTTCTTTTAAGTTTTCTAATTTGAATCACTTTTTCAAATGAAACCAAAAAGTTCAGTACATTTTATGTCAGATATTATCAAACTCCTAAATAAATCTTTATCAATATACTTGAGGCGTAATATTTTACAGAAAATTAAATGATACGAATGAAAAAAAGAGGTTTCCCTTCAAATCATAGGTCTACTAGATAATTATGGTCTTGTCTTATATGGAGAGCAACTTCTATTCTTGGAATGTTCATATACAAATATACATATACATATATTGCCAACTTACAATAATTCGCTTAATTCGACCTATCAGACTGCGTGGCGACAAGTCAGGTTCTCTGGCTACAATGTTCTGGAAGGTTGAAGAAAAAACTTTAGCGTCTGATTTGGCCAAGTTCAATACAACTGGTTGGGAAACACACCTGTTTGAACAGGAATGCTTCATAAAATAATGACGTGTAGCCACGCAGGCATTTCCAGTACATGTAAGAAAGAAGTGAATCTTTCAAGTTATAATAATTGACATGGCGATCTCTTAAGGTGTATTGAAAACAATCCTTATACTTGTGAAACAAAAAAATATCGAGATACGTTAAGATGGTGTGAAAATGCAATGCATTGTTATTTATTTGAAATAAAATTGTCATAAACAAAAATCAATTGGGACGGAGGAATTGGGGGAGTCATGGGTAGGGAAAGCGTGAATTTATTGCACGATTTGTTTACCCTTGGTTTTCATTAAAATAACTTTTAAAGAATACACATTTATTTATTTGTTATTTTACAATTTATCTGAGACTTTTTACATTAAGGATAATGCTCCCTCACTGGGGTGTCCCGTGCTGAAGGAGATATTTCATATAATTTTAAAACATGCATTATTAAACGTAATTAAATCTTAATCTCAAATACATATAACAAGGTAAAAACGCATAAAACTTACAAAATAAAACAATATAAATAAAAACACTTTATAACTTATTTGGCCTGATCCACTCGTCAATCCGTGAGCATCCTATATCCATTATCCATTATTAGTAGTATTGATAATAATTATAGTATTGACTAATTATTCTTAAAAACAGTGGAAATAGGTTGTAAACTTTAATTGACAAGTAGACCAATCATTTTTGACCGACAATTGTAAAATAAAATTGTTAATAAGAGATCTTCAGGACTTTTGTCCATCAATGAACCTGGTTTCAATTACATTGAATGCATTTTGAGGTGAAGATGAATAAAGAAAGAATATTTATAAGGTATATCTTTTATTATATTTATTACTAGCGGATCCGACAGACTTTGTCCTGCCCGAAAGTTGGCTTACTTGCTATTAGCTTGGAAACATACTTTTCATTGATAAGTAGGTACCTTGGAACTTGTTTGTGATTAAATTCCAAAACTAAAAATTGATAATATTGAATTTAAGTAAGTACCTAGGTACTTGTTTATAGCTGAATTCCAAAACAAAAAATAAATATTTTTTCAAACATGGCATTACTTTTGCAAACGTCAAACTCGGGTCTTTCCACCAACAGAAGGGTGTACTTATGTAGGAATGCGATTTATAATAATGTGTTTAATTGAATATTATTTGAGTATTGCCAAAAATCCAGTAAAACGAAATAAATATGTAGAAATTTTAAAGAATAACAATGCTGAAACAAATGCTGTTTGTAAACATTCATAAAAAAACATATTTAATACACAAAAAAACAACATCCATTTTCTTGTAAATGCATTCTCCTCGAATGCAACCCTGGTAGATCGATGAATAAAACATTTATACTCCTTATTTATTTTTTACATATAACATTGTATATTTTAATATCTACAAATGCGCTCAGCGCAAAGATCTATATTTCTCTGAAAACCGCACGTAAATCGTTTAGGCCGTTTAGAAGAAGTTTGGGTGACATCACACGTACAGAAGAATTATATATGTATGTAAAAATGATATAAAAAATCGCTTGCTTACTTATTTAGCATGTCCGGAATCGCTAAAAGGACACTAGACAAAATTCATTGAATTTTTGATTTTGCATTTATAATTTTGTTTTTATAACTAAGATATCGCGAAAGCAATCAAGACTTATTTAAGATTTGTTGATTTAGGTATCACTTGTCCTCTATCTTCCATTTAAATTGAAAAAAACTTCCACAAAGAATTGTCACTTGCAAATTTAAAAAAAAAGTTAATCGGATTAGGAACTTATTTGATAATTAACAGACAGTCTTTGGTTTACATTTATCTTTAACTATTTTGTTGCGATTATTAATTTAAAAAAAAAATATCTAGCTAAATATCGGCCATACGAAAATGTTGTAGGTAGTTTATGATAAAAAAATTAACGACCCCCCCCGTTATTACTGTTATTAAAAATAACGTCCTCAAAACTTCGTATTTATTTTTTAATTAATTTTGAAAGTATTATTTAAATTGAATTATTTTGTTTAACTCATACTAGGCTGTGCTACAAAATTCCTCTACTCGCGGTGATATAACATCGTGTTACCTCAAGCAAAAGACATAATATTCTGAAGTTCAGACATTAAAAAAAAAAAGATAAATACGGTTCAATAATTCACTAACCATAATTTATATATTTTTTTTACATAATTTAGGCCTATTATTGCAGTATAATTTTTAAATTATAAAAACACCGGTCATATAACTAGTGTGCAACTTTGCCTACAGCTAATAACCGACCGATTGAACATTGAACGAATATCTTATTTTGTTTTTGCCTCTTTCACACAAACACCGAACACAGAACAGCGTCTTTTTCTTCTTTGTTATATGTTTTATTCGCGTACTCGATCTATATACGATAAAAAAATCATCATTGGCATCATTTTCATTCGTATAATTATTCTTTGAATAGTAAGAATAAATATTTTTTGTCTTAAAATTATGCATATTTATACAAATTTTACTTTGCAAATACGATGTGAAAATGTTAATTTAAAGAATAGATATAATAAGATAGTCTTATGTCTATCTTAGATGGAGATTTTTCTAAACAGAGAACACTCCGTTTTTATTTTCTATTCACTAGTTTTATATATATTCCCTGTTACTAAAAACGTATATTTATTTTCTGCAATAAATTTATAAAATAAATAAATAATGTAGACTCGTTTAACATTATGGCCACACAAGAGTTAAAAAGCTTTAACGAGCTTTGACATTTGTGGATTACAACTTATAACGTAAGCTCAATCATCCTAAAGTGTTACGGCTTACAATATGATTGTACTGGTTAAACTGCTATATTTTATTTTATTATTATACTTTATGAAATATTTTCATACAAAATGTTTCCAAAAATTACAAAATTGTTTTTACAAAATTTCTTCCTCACTAAGAAAACCCGCCTTAAGAAAGACTGTACACAGTTACAGTGTACAGTGTTACCTGTCACTCACATATTTTTATTGATTTCTGTTGCATTAATTTTAAATGGTATGGTTTTACTAAGACGCAACGAATTGCTAAAATATGAAAACCAAATAAAAAAACTGCAACTTTCGCTTAAATATGATGAAAAAACTTTTCTGTCATCATTATGCAATAAATCAGTATTTTCTTGACTAAATCAAATTGAAATATTAATTTATAAGTACAGTAGAACTTCGATCGTCCGAATCAATTGGGACGAGACCCTATTTGGATAATCGAAAATTCAGATAATTGGATTTTTTCAAAAAAAAAGATTTTTTTTTTTTGTTACTGAATGGACATATGTTGAAAATGGGAGAAGAAATAATTTTTAAAGAAAAATAGCTTTCAATTGATTGAATGAAAGGGTAACACTTTTACATGTTAAGCGTAGTTACAAGCGCTGTACATAGGTACATTATGTACATACCGTACAGTCAATGAAAGTCATTGCTTGCTGAACATCTCAGTCAAAGTAAACTGTTTGTCATCATCCGTTTTCGACAATAACGCGCGTAGACAAAATCATTCTTTTGCGAATCGCAGTATGTTTCCGTCTTAAATTTTTTTTTCTGAAATTCTGAAAGCGATTTGGATGGTCGGAGTTTGCATAATTGGAGTTCTACTATAAATGTATTTTCAAATAAAGTACCTATCAAAAGGCCGCTCAAGCGGAGAAATAAATTGGCATAAAAACCAAAAATAATTGCGGTATTAGGTACTGACGTAGCCTATAAAATACGTTTGGGGTGACACAAATTAGGCATAACGATGCTAAAATGAGGGTTAGCTCTGTGTCGTATTTCATTTTCAAACACTATTATATTGCTTGATAAATTGTATGATGCATAAGATCGTTCTTGTCTGCTTAGAGGAAACCGTGTATATTTTTAAAAAAAAATCACTTAATTATGAATTTAAAAATATAAATTCTTACTCTTGCAATCCTGTTTTGATTAATAATTACTTTAAAATAAATTATTAATACGTTAAATATTTTTCATGATCATACTTAAGAAAAGCATGTGGGTAATTTGTAAAGCAATGCTTCTAATTTAAGTCACTGTTATTTAATCTATTCTGATTCGGGACTATCACAACTTTTTACGTTTGTTGTTGTTTTTTTTTTGTGGTGTTATAAAATTAATTTCATCAGTCAAACACTGTAGCAGCATATAATTTCAATCAAACCGAGAACATTTTAACAAACTAACCGTTTTACGAAACAGAACTTTAAGAATCGTTTTGAAAAACCCGATACACAAGTGTAAATTTGATGTTAAATTAATGAAAGGTGCTAACATATAAGCAAATAATATTTTACAATACGATGATGTTTGTGATTAAAAAAACTGAATTTCGGAAAAAAATTATCACAATACCCGAGAAAAAAATTAAGAAAAAAAGCGAAGTCAAGAAATTCTATTTTATATAAGACAGTAAAAAAATATTATGAAACGGGAGAAAACATTTATGAAATAAAAAAAACAAAATCCCAACATAAGGTTGAGAAATATGTGTTAAATAACTTATAAATTAAATATATGTACATAATAATATGTTTATGTGTGCCATATTTCAAGATTCAAAATTTAAAATTTAAAATATGAGAACACCGATCGACGTTATATATGAATTCGGTAGTTTAAACTATGTTTAATGTGAGAAAACATATTTTCTTACTAAATCACACGCACTATATTTACAGTTTATTTATTTGTATTAACACTTTATATAAGAGCGAGCATATTGAATTATTGCATTTTTTTCCTATCTACCCAAACCGTTCAGTTTGAGAAAATTACATTTACATGAACATATTCTATTGAATTGTACTGAATCATATAATTTTATACAAAATTAAACACAAAAATTAACTAAAAAATTAAAATGAATATTTTCAAAGAAGAGAAAAGAGGAGATGGGAAGAAAAAGAGAAGGAGAAAGGAACAACTAAAATATCCATATAAATACATATTTTTACAATTGAAGAAAAAATAGCTATGGAATCTGAAAAGGAAGCCTGGACACGTGTTTATAATTAATAGGTAACACTCAGATTAGGATTTAGAAAAGAAAATCATGAAAATATAACCACATGTAGTGGTTTTCGCGTTTGCTTACGATATTTGAGGTCCTAGGACGATATATTTGTGATTAATTAGTTTAAAACAATAAAATTTATATGTGTCCTCATTTAATGTTTTATAAAAATGAAAATATTCATAGATCTTTGTTTATTGGTGAATAATGTACATAAATTATTTTTTGATTTGATTTATTTTTTGTTTACATTAAAAAATACTTTTAAAAAAAAAGTTTAATGTTTAAAACGAATAAAAAACAAGCATGGCATGTGCTAGGGTATGGTATATATTTTATTCATTAACATAAAATAAATTAAAAGTATAATATGTACTTGCATCTTGCATGTCCATATGTTGCACATACAAATTTAAATAATCTGTAATTTCTAATATTATTTCAGAAATGATCTTACATCGTGAAAATATTCAATAAGATAAAACCAAAATAGCGAAGAAACTCGTAGAAAAAAGTCTCAATAGTGGAAAAGTTTTCCTACAACCAGAGCTAGTCAAGTGGAAAACCGTTTCTAAGCGTGTTAGCTACGTGCCCCAACGACCTCTTGTACTATTACCTACCCTTATCTAGTGCTCTCCCCAAAGGCTGCCTAGATTCTTCTATAATTTTCACAATCTGTACACGTTGGTGCGCTGGAGGAAGCAAACGTGAAATTCCCATCGAAAAGAGAACAGAAAAGCTAGACGAGATACCGCATATATGGGAAGAAGTTACAGCGGAACGGTGTAATAAATGTTTAGTGCTGTTTAACTCGGTGGGTATTTTAGGTTCATTTGTCCGGCAGGAGATTGGAAAATAATATGAAAAACCCGTGTGATCCGGAAAATCAATCCAATCAACACGACGCGTTATTTTTATGTTGAAAATATGCGATATATTTTGAACCGAAATCTGTACCTAAATTACCTATTATGGGTGTTAACGTAAGTTTTTTCTGTTAAGAGAACAAGAAGTCACAATAAAAAAAATATAACCAATTAGTCAATAATCAATAAAAATCAGGTTACAGTCCCGCGGCTAGTGTTGCAGACTCACGTATCGGAGGTCTCAAGCTCGAAATCTACTCTGTCCTGACTTGATTTATATTTTTTTAATGGTGAGTTATTTACAACTCGTTGAAAATGGCCACCAAATTTGAAATATTTCAGTAAATTAAATAAACTCTTATATTTCAGAGATTTAGGAGTTGTTTTGGACTATAAACTGACATACAACGAGCATATAGATAATACAGTAAATAAATCACTGAAATTACTTGGCTTCATTAACAGAATATCCTCTGATTTTACTAATGTCCGTACAATCAAAACTCTTTATTGCTCAACTGTTCGCCCTCTTCTTGAATATGCCTCAGTGGTCTGGTCTCCATTCTATGTCAATCGCATAAATCACATTAAATCAGTCCAACATCGCTTGCTTCGAAAAATAGCGTGGATGCTTGGACTAGAGAGAGATAATTATTCTTAAGCTGAAATAGAGTCGATGTTAAATATTTCTAGTCTACAAAAACGTAGAACTAATATTGACTCCATATATATGTTCGGCATACTAAATGGTATAATCGATGTTCCAGCATTACTGGGACAAGTAAAATTCAATATTCCGACTCGTAGATTGAGAAACAATGAAGTACTGTTCATCGATCAGCATAGAACAAACTATGGCCTAAATTCTCCAATGACCCGCCTTTGTCGTATTGTTAACTCAAGACAGGATCTGGACTTTTTTGGTTTAAGTTTACAACGATTTAAACGAGCACTAAATAAATAGTCCAGATCTTGTCTCGATGTCCCTTATGTTTGTCAATGCTTCTTTCTTTTTTCTTTAAATGTTTTAAACTACTCTTTTATTGTAATATTTAAACCTTATAAATTGTATACATGGACAATGTCCGTTAATAAATAAATAAATAAATAAATTAAAAAATGTGTTTATCTTCATGGTTTTCCAATTTAAAAAAAAAAAATTCACAGCATCTTCACTGTAGGTACACTGCGCAAATATCGCGAGTATCTTCAGCAGCGTTTCTCCTCCTATTGAACGCGAATAGAATGAGTGAAAGAAGTGTCGAAAATGCTCGTTTTTGTCTTCTTAATATTTCATTTTAAAGGCTTGTAATTGAATTTTTAAATTTATGTAAAGTAAAATCAAACACAACGTCTAGAAAAGCAGAAGATTTTTCAAACTACGTATAATCTTTATAATTTCCTTTTAATTTTTATGGTCATTTTAAAATTTGGAAAAAAATTGGACTCAACTTATGTTAACACTCAAAAGATTCGATAAAATATTTGTAAAATGGGTAAAAACAAGAATGAGGGAGGTTTACTTTTTGATATGCTCGTTTACCCACTTAAATTTTTTTTTTTTTTTTTTAATATTTAGATAATATTTTGATAGATCCCTCTTATGTGTGTATTGAATATGATATATATTATGAGCTGTTAAAAAAGGGTGATTTTTCATTAATTTAAGAATTATGTTTAACTAACTGATTAAATTGATTTAATTGTTAAATGAACGAAAACTAAATAGTTTTTAAATTGATTTTACTCTTTATCGAAGTACTTAGGTTTTAGCGCAAGTGATTAAATGTTAACAATGAAAAACAGCCATGGCATATAAATTATAAATATTTAACATTGAAAATGATTATACAAAGGATCAGCAAACATTCTTGGGTTTTGCATTCAAAGTTACGTTTAAATCCTTGTGAATAGCTAAAACCGCTGATTTCTTTATTACTCAGATGTTCGAATTACGATTGAATAAACACGTCTTGATCACATTCTGGAATCTTCGAGTATTACACAATATGGATAGGAAATAGTCTTTTTCAGCACCGCGTAATGGTGATACGTCCCGCGGGGCTAGCTGCCGCCGGCAGTCGCATGTTAGGATACAGAATCATAATGGTCAAACTCCACGTTTTATTTTTCAAATTATAATTTACAGGAATAAACAGATAAGCTTCTATTTTAGAGGCTTGCCAGGAGGTGAGAAATAGAGGATTTGAAAGTGTAAGGAATGTAAGTATGTTGTTGGTGACAACAACATATCTACAGGCGTCTGCATACTGCATACTGCATCTTCACAACTACCTTAGTACAAAACAGAAAGGAATTTGTGAAAAATACAATAAAACTCCCATACCAACTGAAAAAATATTATTTGCATTTTTTCTTTCAACTAGTGGAAATCAAACCCACGACGCCTTTTAAAAAATTGATAAATATACGAATAAAGATATAAATATTTAGCATGCAGTACAAGATAAATTATATTTTTATTATTTGAAGCCAATCACAGGCTTATGAATACTCGAATGGAGTGGCATTGATGATATAACTTGAATACATTGATTGAGCTTTCACATGACAACATGCTAATTACAGTAAAAACTTACGTTGGGGGATCCAAAACCCTTACATCCATCCACAGCTGTTATAGATTTCTACTGTCAGTAACGCACAGAGGAAAATTCATGGATATAAACTCTATCCATTTTAATAAGGGAGAGAAGGATGAATATATATAGGCCAATACGTTGTCTCCACTCCTCAGATTCGTAATATCTCTTTTTAATGCAGTGCACCGTGGAAAATAAAAGAAAGGTATTTTTATTCAGTTATCTGAATGTCAAAAGCCTACAATAAAGAATAAACTAATATTTACGTATCTGAAATTAAACCAGATTTTCTTAAATCGATAAATTTAAAAAAGATTTACTTTTAACTTTTTAAATACACTATTCATATTTAAGAGAACATCTATTTAGTATCTGTTGATACCTTTTAGTGGATTTAGACCAGTGTAATTCTACTAAACAGTGGGATCCGTTCCGAACGCCAACGCTTATTACCCTCTCATTCATGTGTGATCGGGATTGCCGATGCTCGAAAGATCGTTGAGATTTTAAGAAAGTGAACAAACAGAATATTAAGTTCTAAAGGATTTTAATTGGAGAGCTAACTAACAGATACTTCAACAATCAAATCGGATAAACAACAGTTCGAGGAAAATATCTTACGCAGTAAAAATATAAAGTTTGTATTACGAGTAGAAAATTATCGGTTGACAATTAAGTCCCGGTGCCGGCTTTAAAGTATGAAATCAAAGTACAAAATTATGCAGAAAAACAAGGATGGAAGTTCGCTTAACGTTGTATGAATGCAATATCTGTCAAATGTGTTACAAAACTCTCTCAAATGGTGCACATATATCGGAATGTATGCAAAATGTGCGACTTAGACAAGCATTACCCATAAATGGATAGTGAAATAATGTCAAAAAAAATAACGATGCAAATATTAATGGATGCGAAAGACCAAAAAACACATCACATGACAAAATTCAAGATTTTTTTTTTTAATATGTTAGTGGTAGAACTTTAAAATATATATCATTCATTATTACATTTTAAATTAAATTTCATGCGACCGTAGATTTGATATTTGATGTAGCAAGAGCAAAATAATTGGCTTAATAATTATCTTATTAATGTGCTGATATATGTTTTTTTTCCAAAGATATATAAAAAAATATGTATTTAAAGATGGACAAGCTAAAAATCGGAATAAATATATGAAGAAAATGAGTGGTGTTGCGTTCTATCCTCTCAAACAAAACAGTGTGATGGTTGGACTGTTTGTATTTAATATACCATTTCGGACGCTTATTTGGTTAGAAAAACGGTATTTTTCTTTAATTATGATTAAACACACGCAATGGTACACAAAAATTATTCCAGGAGAAGCATCTAGACGTTTTGTATTTCGACATTGCTAAGAAAATCTCGGGACAAAGGAAGGGAACCAAACAACAGAATAATTTCTCTACTTTCTCTAGCAAGATTCCTTCAGCGTTGAAGACAATTGCACGCCCGACCTTAGTTGCTTAGGAATGAGACAGCAAATGAGTACCCGATGACAAGATACGTACGAACGAGCAAAAGCTAACTGTATCGTCCACAGGAGGATACTCATTTAACAGGGTCATACGGTCGTGAGGAGAAAGCTCCAGGGAGACAAAGAACAGATTTGCTCGACACCGCGATGTACGTAACGACTTTTTGTGCAAGTTCCTTTATATTACATTCGATTACTGCTGCTTGATTAATATGAAATGAAACTTACTATTTTCCGGAAAAACAAAGTCATGCTATTTTAAAAAATAAAACGCTTTTTTGAATTGTGTAAATACACAAAAGGATTTCAATAATATTGAGAGTATGTCCAAAAATGTATATACAGGTACGTACTGGATTTAAAAGTTTACCAGAGGTTAATATAATTTCACACACATGAATTAATAATAATAACTTTTTAATAGGAGCTATAAATTAACTAATGGAACAAGTAGAGAATTGAGAATATTCAAACGCAGGGAGAATGGTAAATGCTGCACTGTATATTAAGTGATCACTTAAACCACGAACGCTAAAATATTTATGTCATTTCCATCCTTAAAATGTTCTTCATTTCTACTGTCATATTTATCGAATACTTTCCTGTTCTGTTAAAAATCTGAGGGCAGTTTCTTTGCACGCTTCCGTACATCCATTTTTCTTATTTTTGTAGGCAGTCTTCTGAATTAAGCGTGTCTTATCCTTTATTCTCAGCACAACTCTGTTTTGGCCGGGCTGAGACTCGAGAAGATTACATATCTTAGAAGGAAGTAAAGTGCCCGAGACCCTAAGTATTTTTATTAAAGAAGTCATCAGAAACAAAAACCCAAAAAGGATTAAGGATGACGTGAATAATAAATAAACGAGTCATTAAATTTTTACCGGCTACCTATCACTAAACAGAAAAAAGAAGATAATCAGCCTTTGAAACGGATACATATTTATTTTGGTAAGAAATTATAAAAAGCACACGCATATTACTTTAATCATTGAATAATATCTGTACCTTTAAGCAACCACGGGAGTCACGTTGAATGAAATGTTCACGAAACAAAATTTTGTGATTGGGCGATTTCCAAAACATCATAACTTTTGATCCAAGTGAGATCATTTCAATATATACAGAACGTTCAATGTAAAATAAAGATTATTTTAATGATAAAAGTACATATTAAAATAGGTGCTTATCAAATCAACTTATGTGTTTTCATTAAAAAAAACAGGACTACATATTTTTATTTTAACTTAAAAGGGAATTTTTATGACGAAAGTGGACTTCAGTATTATATTAAAGTATAAAATAGCTTATTAAGACAATTTCAGCATTTTTAACTTCAAAACGGCAAAAAGTGGACTCCCGTGTTTCATCCTCTTAGTTACAGAATTATTAAATGGACGTGTCATGATCATCAGAATCATTTCCTCAGCCGTACCTAGTAGTGCATAGAACACTGCTTTGATGCTCCAATTGCAGAGTATCTCGATCATTTTTGGTTGAAGGGCCAGCCTTACGCTTCAGGTATCAGTCCAGGAACAATATAACAGAGCAGAGTAGAACCATCTTTGAAACAATATGTTATTTCCACCAGGTCAGGAATCGAACCCAGGAACTCAAACAAGGTAGGCAAATGCTACAACCGAAATACTAATCGTCAGAGTTATAACGTCAGACGTTTTAAGGTGGTTGATTTTTATCAAAACGTATTATCATAAAATTTTCCATACGTTTTTGGGATACCTCCATGTTCAATAAAATACTTTAATTAACACCGCACGGAAAAAAACATTATTTATATCCAATTTCCGTGGCCCTAAACTTCCTCAGACAGATGAATAATATTTAGATAAATAATAAATAAATATTTTTTTAAAACATGCCACGTGTTATTAATGGAAATTTAAATGTAAAACACGAAATATAATTACATAGAGTTATGGTTTCATGAATAGTGTCATGAACTCCGGATGGAGGTCCGAGGATCAAACTTCGTACAGCCACAACTTGTTTCCATTTATCTAGTACGATTATTTACGAATAAAAGAAATCGTCCCAAAACTAAAACATTTGGATAAATCATAAGATTGGAAATATTTGTTTTTAAAAAAATATATCGTCAATCCTTTCCGCACCTAATTGTGAATAGGGCCTTTGTAACTTATTTATAAAAAAAATACAAATCATCAGAAAATGGTACAATCCTCTCCATCTCAATCAATTTGTATGCTTGATTAGACCAAGCAACATAATATGGTACATAATGATTTTTATTCAGCGCTCCCTTTACGATTATACCATCAATTTTTATAACATTTTTATAAATGTTAACATATCGAGGAGAACAAATATATGTTTAATTTAATTCAATAGAAGATTACCTCCCACATTTACTTTTATTTTACTTACTACAAAACTTAATAATTGCAGTTTTTAAAAAAAGTGTTCAATATTTTACTCTTGTTGCATATTATTTACTCGTAAATATGCATAATATTTTATTGTTTTATTGATGCTGGTATTATTTTGCATTAACAAATAATTTAAGTTGATAGTAATTGACAAGAAAAAAAATATTATAGCCATTACTTAAAAGTAAATATAATAATAAAATCACTATCTTTGATTAGTGATACGTTATGAAACGAAAAAAAAAGATAAATAATTAACAAGATCTTGATACATTACCACGAATATAAACACATAACAATTATTATAAATTTGACCAAAACTTTACATTATTTTTTATTATAAATAGCATTTAAGTTGAGTTAAATAAATTGATACCAATTTTTGTTTCTTTTTTAAAAAATTAGGTTTTTTAAAAATTTTTATATTTATTTTATTTCTCATATATTTAAATTTCATAGTCCCTGGACTGGTACCTGAAGCGTAAGACTGATCATCTTATCTTCATGTAACAAAAAAGATCAAAATAAGCTGCGATTGGTGTACCAATGCATTGTCCTATGCAGCATTTGTTGCAGAAAGGGAATGGTGGTGGGTGGTATTTTATATTATTTTTTCAAATATCCTTTTATCTTTTTATTTAATTTAAAAAAATATTTATTTGTTGTATTTTATTTTATTAAACCAGGAACATCAAAAAAATAAAATAATACGTACCTATTTAATAAAATGAAAATAGTCAACTTAATTTTGCTTGGAAAATAAAGAAACATTAGTTAATATTAGTTGAAACGTGATTAATAAGGTGGCTGATGTTTCCGTGAAAAAGTTGAAGCTCATTTAATGGCAAATTTTAGTTTTTTTAATGAAATATTTACTCAAATATTTCAATTTGGGGGGTCATTTTCGACAAATTGTAAATAGCTCACTATTAGAAAATGGGAACCAAGTTGTGGTAGAGCTAGAAGCTCTAAGCAACATATTTATTTTAAAAGAACGCTTGCTTTTACCAACATTAATTTATTTCAAATACTTTTTATGAGACCATGATGTAAATAATAATAAAAAACTGTAAGTCGTAAAGTCTACTACTCGTATAATAACTTATTACAATGATGGATACCAGACATTTTAGATTGGGTCTTATTGGTTAACACGCAATACCTAATTCAATCGTTTATATGGAGTAATCAAATATTCATTTTATTTTATTTATTTAGAAAATTTACTAAACATAATTTGATGTAATAAACAAATGAGAAAAATAAATCCACATGTACATAAATACAAAAGTATATTTACATGTATAAAGTACCCGTTAATAAAATACATCGGGCTTAAGAAAGAGACTGCTGCCTTTATACTTTATAGAATAGATTTATTTTAAAGGGTACTTTGTTAAAACGGTCTGATTGTGTTTTTTCGGTTTTTGAGATATTAATGCTATTTTTTTCTCCTAAATGAGTTTAATAAAATTGAATATACAAAACTGAAAAAATGTGGCTCCATGACTTATAAACAACTGGAAAAAAAAATAGTGAATATGCGGTGATTGCTGAAACAAGCTCGTTTTTGTTAGTAATTTTTTAAACATTTTTTAGTACATAAAGTAGACGCTTTTGTTTATTCTTTTTTATGATTGTTTGTAAAAATATATATTTAATTGATTGAGAACCTATTTTATTAAACGATTTAACGCAGGGTCCCACAAATAAGGATTTTATTCTTATTTTCACTCTTCCATCCATTATTTGGTAATGAGCCCGTTCTTGCAGTGAGATAATAAGATAAAGTGTAAAATGAACGATAACACAATGAATCAAAAATAAACTGACCCTTTCGAACAGAATCACAAACAAAACAAGTGTTATATTTCATAAAGCCATCTGTCGTTGATTAGTTCGCAACAAATAGACGTTTCAATTAATAAAAATAAACACAACACAACGCCCAGTGAATAAATAATCTATCAGTGTCATATAAACTCGTACGTACAATGACGTAATTCGTGCGATGGATGTACTGGTTGCGTTGCGTTAGTAGCGTGACGAGATCATTTCAAGTAGTAAGGGATGGAGTGGGGTAGGTAGATTTCTTTTAGAATCCTCCCTATCACGATTACTCGTGGTTCAAGTACGCTTTAGTAAAAGTGTTTTAAACTGATTGTATTATTACTGGATTTATACTGCTGAGCGAGGAAAGATGTGTAAGGTTAATAAAGAGAAATGATTCAGAGTTCACTAAATATTTAAGTTTAATTTTTTTGTTGCTTATTTATTGAGTTTAAGTATATTTTGTAGAACTTCTTTTAATTTAGGAGGCAAACATTAAATTTGGGTCTACGTTTTTTAAAACCTACTAATAATCTGTATACACGAGTATGATGCGTTAAATTATAATTACCAGACTTGTATAATTGTAAAATTTTAGGACCTTAAATATACTTGTAGTAATTTTCACATTTGTTAAAAAAAGATCTGAATGACGAAATGATAATTGTCAAATTTTATCAAAAATCTAAATTAATTTCGTAGCGTCAATGGTGTAGTGGTTAAAACGCCTAACCCAGGCATGGAAGTTTCCTGGTTAGATTACCTTTGAGCCATAAAAATCTAAATGTGATTTTCTTCAAGCTAGGTTGTTAAAATACGTACACTCAAATCAGTATTTGATTTTAAATGAAGTTTTTTGAAGTTATCAATGTTTTCGACTGGAAAAATAACAGGCAAACTCTGTGTGCACATTATAATATCTATGCGTATATTATGGATTACATATTTATTGCAAACAGAGGAAAAACATTTTTGAGAAGAGAATATGGAAGTTTAGGCATTTACAGAGCTTACGAACTGTCATTGGCTGGTTTAAGTGGCCACTTTACAAACTGTGTAAAATTCACCATTCTGCCTAATATGGATGGATGTTTAAACATTTACAGAATGGTGAATGTTACACAGTGTATAAAGATAACTTATAAGTACTGTAAATGTCTAGACTCCATGTTTCTTCCTGAAAAATGTTGCAATAAAATAATATCTAAATAACTCCTAGGGAGAAAATCCAGGTTGTAAACAAACATCTGGACACACCCAAGGTATTGCATATTTATGTTTATGTAAAATAAATCACTAAGTATCTTATGTTTTTTTTCTACTGAAAATAGTAAAAAACAGTATTTCATATACGAGGTAATAGTAAATGTCTGAAATTTTTATTTATATAGGATTATATGCAAAATATGTTTATTAAGTATTATGTTTTATCAATTATTGTAATGTATCTTTTTGGCGTAGTAGTCTATCTTGCAGAATTCATTTCCACAATATTGATATGAAATATTTAAAAAACAAAGATGCATTACATTCTACCACAATATAATACAAGATACTAAGAATATTTATCACTAAAGATGTATTTGGATGCACAATTTGCTTTAACTTTGGAGCAGATTTAGGGTGTTTGTATGTATTTACAGAAAAAAATTTTTTTTGGAAGATTTTTGTCTTTGAATCTGTTTAAAACATACCTACTATTTACAAAAATTCTGACCAATGCACAAACTTCTGTTTTTGTATTTTTTTCCAAAAACATGTTTGATGCATTTTATTTAATTGATTTTTGTTCGGTTTGCATTTTATTACATCATTAAATTAAATCAATTTTAGGCTAACTAAACCTAGAAAAGCGATTCAGTTAAACTACCCCTTATTTATTTCATTCTATTACAGCAAAGAATTATCTCCGACAAATTTGTTAAGTGGATTTTTATCCCCGCACCCGCCCCTATTGATAATGCTTCCTGCAAGTGCTTGTCTCTTATTCGATTAAGTTGAACAGTTGATTGCTTGTATACAGTTGAACTGATCGTTGAAATTTATGGACTGGAATGAACGCATGTTTTTAAGATTGACCCCCTAGTCACGTGGGCAAAGTTAAGTGATTAAATTCGTTCGTGATATTTTGTGATTTACTTAGCTCAATGGAATTTTTTGTTCTATTGAAATGCATATACATAAATATTTTTTGATCTGTTATTTGATTCACGTTTTTTTTTAAATTAAATGCAATCATAATGAAAAGATATACGCATATCGTCGGCGTTACTTGCAAAACTCGTAATTCCAAACCTTGTTTGTGCTAACGGGAGAGTAAAAACAATTTTTACTTCAGTAGCAAATGTAGCGAAGTTTTTTTAAAATTATTTTTTTTAATATAATGCAGCACTGCACGATTTACAAGTTTTACTGACTTGATTATTTAAAGTCCTAACCAAAAACGCCATAATATCATTTTTTTTTTCGACTTATGAGTTTTACAAGTTAGGGTGAAATTATCTTAAGGAATATCATAACCATATTATTGCAAATGAACTTAATTTGTTGTGCTTTTAAAAGCTCAAACTCACACTAAAATATTTTAATCAGGGAACGCGACGACTTGTTCCATATAGAGATAAGTGAAGTTATATAAGGAAACCTTCCTTCAGCAAAAACTGCATCCAGTTTGAGGCCAATTACCCTTACTTAGGAGCAGACGATAACAGGTTATTTACAATATATATCAATAGACCATACCTTCACTTATTACCAAGTGAGTAGGTATTTAATTTAAACCGTATCTTGATACTTTGTGATAACAAATACATAAAAAATCCAAGCTACTACGTGTTGATTTGTTGAAACAATCCAGTACGAACTAAACATGGCGTATAAAATATAAGTAAAAAATAATATATTACATGTACTGTAAATTATACATAAATCTTAAGGAAAAAATGGAAAATAATATTGAGGACACTCGTTTATGCTATTATCTTGGCTATTCTGAGGTAAAAATCCTAAAGAAGGAAATCGAATGGAGACAAGTCTATCTGAACACTACGGTCTGACGATGTCGCGAGAGAGATCAAACCTAATTGGATTAATGTGTCAACCTGTTATTTTTTAATTAAATTGTATTTTTATTGACGATTATTACAATGGACTTTCACTTAGTAATTTAGAATTAAGGACTATTTTTTCAAAACTCGACAATTTTCGTTTTAAAAAAATTATTGCGCAATGACTAAGGTAATCTAATAAATAATTTATTTAAGTTATAGTTTTCCATTATATTTCATTAGCACCCTATATAAATGATTGAAGTTAGGAAATAATATTAATATACGATAAAACACAGCATTAAATTTTTTTTTTATGACTTTAGTATTTTTTAAGCAGGTTTTTAGTGTGGTTTAGTGAGTTTTTTTTAAAGTTATCGAACGTCTTAATACTGGCCTTAATTTATTTTTTTTAAATCCCTAATTGGGTGAATATTGTGTTTTGAAAACGCATTCTTTAATTATTATAATCATTAAATACATTTTATTAAAAATATTTAAAAAACCAACGCGGGCAAGAATTAAATTAATTTACAAGTTCATATCTCAATGCCTTTCTAAGGCCGCCATATCAATTAGTATAGGTCTAATATATGATATTGGAAATACAAGATAATTTACCATACCTTGGATACACATAAAACCAACTAATTGGAGTAAACTTTATGTGTGACATGTGACACTTATGAGTAATTTAATGCAATAATTGCAGTTTTGTCATTGAAAATATAAATGAAAAACACATATCTTTAGATCAGAGTTATACATGGATTTAAATACAACAGTAATTTAAAAAATACTATTTATATGCAGGAAAACTAGAACCATATTGTTTACTGAGATAAAAGATGTATAATTATATCGTTATAGATAATTTGTTAACGTGTTTTATCGCTCCATTACTAAAAAAGTTATATGTATGGGTATCTGATATGTATTATGTTTATGTGCATTTTTTTTCAATGTGCGTTTATATGGCCAACTTAATTAGTGTAAGATTTTAATTGAAAATGATTTACTCGTATTTCGCACTTGAGCGATAACAGTGGCATAAGTAAAAAATGGAATATTTTATGTTCAGTGTGCAGAAATGCCCCTGAATTTATTTTGTTTCCGCATAATTAACGGCATAGTTATACGGCAATATCTGGTATATTATTGTTTTTTACTCAAATTAAAGAAACAATGGTGGCATAATAATCTTTATGCCAATTTTTATATTAAAATGTAGATGGCACAAGTGAGTGAACTTTTAGTTTTGCTTTCGTTTTTTTAAATGAATGTTAGTTAGTTACTAGAACGGGGTGTGTGCAACCACTATCTTGTAAAAATTAGTTTTTTGAGTTATGCCACTATTATACCGTATGGATTTTTTTTAAACATTTGGAAAAGTCAAAATAAGATTTACCCTTTCACATTGAATATCAATATTGATATTAATTTATTTAACATATTACAACACAGATGAAGAACATTTTATGGAAAGTAATATAGAAGTCTAGGCATTTGCAAGGCTTATGACCTGTCATTGGCTGGTTTAAGTGATGAACAGATGAAAGCATTAAAGGAATATAGACGTTCAAATATGGGCAGAATGGTAAATGTTACACAGTGTGTAAAGTGGCCACTTAAACCAGCCAAGGACAGGTCATTAGCCTTGTAGGTGCCTTGACTTCTATATTTCCTTATCTAAAATATTTTTCTTTAATATTTTCTTTTTCTTCATCTATGTTGTAATATGTTAATATTAACAGCTCCCCAGGGAGTTGAATCCGATCCTTGTCTACAAAAAATTGGACAAACTAAAAATAACGTTGGTTAATTCATTTAAGTACAAAAAAATCATTTTCTATTTTTGTGTGTAGTTTGTTTGATTATTTCGTATTCTCTCTTGAAACTTAAGTTATATTTTTAAAAATAATAATTTTATTGGTTGGTTAGAAGAAATTGCTCAAATATGTATCATGTACAATAAGTTAAATAAGTAAAAATGAAAAAATGTATTCGGTTAATAAAATAAAAATACTCGTGTCAGTTTGATGGTTTTGTAAATTTTTATTTCCGTGCGATTGAGTTTACATTGTGAATTGAAATGGAGCTTTAACAAAATGGGCTATCTACAATTTGCGGTACCGTTGCTCTACGTGTGGTATCATTTGCACGCTATTGCACAAATTCAATTATCAAATTACTTTAGTTGGTTGCTGCACTTTACCCTCCCAACCTACTCTGGTGTGTATGAATGCATAATTGTATTTATAGGAGTGGGTATTGAATTTAACAACTCTTTTGATAACATTGTCGAATTAAGGATAGTGAATTTATTGTTACTTTTATAAAAGTGTACAAATACTGTGGAAAGCTGCTCAGATTTTGACCTCTTTGGTCAACGAATCACGTTTGTACTTAGTTATTAAAGAAATATTAAGGTAACGATGCCTTATTTGACCGATGTTTAAATGATGGGGAAATTCTTTGGGAAGGGAATGTAGAAGCCTAGACAATCGTGGATCTATTATTTGTCATAAACTAATAAACGATTAAGGGATCATTTTACACACTTCTTAACATTCGGCATTTTGCATATTGGAACTTTTAAAAACTAATTAGTTGTAAAAATAACAAAAAATATAATTGTTCTAAGAAGGCCTGGGCCCCGATTTCAGCAACAAAATGAAAGGCGCACTAAGCACAGTCAATTGAAGCTAATTGGCAGTGCACATCGGAGTTTTAGTCCCAACACTTATATATGGAAGTGAAACATAGAACTGGCAGAGGAAAGATAAGTACCGAGTGAACGCGGTTAAAATGCGATCTCTAAGACGAATGTGCGGGAAATAAATTCGAATGACAAAATTAGGCGAGAGTGTAAAACTGAGTCGAGTATAATTGATAAGATTGAGAAAAGGTCTCTGAGATGGTTTGGTCATGTAGAAAAAATAGACGATGAAAAAATGGTAAAACAAGTATATATGGCGAAAATGAACGGTAACGTGAGACGACAACGACCAAGGAAGACGTGACATGATCAGATAAACCAAAATCCTAAGTTTGGTCATGTCAAAAGCAGGCCGAACCGAAGGGTATGTATGACAAGATGTATGAATGTGGAAGAAGCTAGGAATGTATGCCAAGATAGACGTGTGTGGCGATCCATTCTCTATGCTTGCCCCTACGGGGAAATGGCGTGATGTTAGTAGTAGTCTATAAAATAACTTGTCGGTACGAAAAAGTGTATACTTTTATGAAATGAAATTTTAAAATATCATAATCGAAAACCTGTAGTTGAACATTTTGTCTATAAATATATTTTATGTATATACTTTATACATTTGAACTATAACTATGGTATCAACTTTCCATTGCAATACAGGCCTTGGTTTTGCGTTAATTTTGCGTTAAAAAAATACATTTATTTACAAATATTGATGAGCGTAATTTATTAATTCAACTATTTATTACGAATTATCATTTATTTATGGAGTTTTTATAGCATAAAAATTATCTTTAATAACATGAAAGGAAACAAAATGGAAATGTGTATAAAACGTGAAACATGCATTTATTTTTATGAAGTTATATTTATATGATGTGATCAGTCGAGTTAATTTTTTTTTTATTTTAATAGTGATCGACAGAAACAAGTTTTTCAGCCAAAACCGAAACTGAATTTTGGTATCTGTTCTAGTTTTACTAGAAGTTTACTAGTTCTTTAAGTGACCGAACAAGGAATAAAGGGATAAGACGCCGGACAAAGGTGACCGATATCGCAGAAAGAGTGGGAAGACAAAAATGGCAGTGGGCGGGTCATGTGGCGAGACAAGAAGTCGATAGGTGGACCCCCCAAAATACTAAACTGGGGACCCTACGAAAGTAAAAGGAAAGTAGGGAGACCGCAAAGGAGATGGACTGACGACGTCGTTGAACTCGTGGGCCATGGATGGAAACAGAGTGCCCAGGACAGAAAAACATAAAAAGATTTGGAAGAGGCCCATATCCAGCAGAAGAAAGAAACGGGCTGATAAAAAGAAGAAGAAAAGTTCTCGTTTTGGCAGAAACAAAAACCTATTTAAATAAGCTAAAAGTCATTAAAAAAATATGGCTAATTTATTGTTAATTTACCCTTGCGAGTTCATAAAAATAAGTGATAAATTAATTCCACAATAAAATAAAAGATATAAATTTAATTGGTAAATTAATTTATTTTTAACGCCTTTTGTTTTGTTTTTGTTATTTAACTTTTATGTGACAGTTCTTTGATGTACGCTATAGGAACTTTAACTCATTAACCACGAGTATAAAAAAATTATAAAAATATAAATATGACAGATCTTGTAACCAGTAACATTAGTCAACCAATCACAAAATCGGCCGAGTCACAAGCCATAAGATGCATTCAAATTCAGCCAAAAGTAATCCGACACATGCCGACCGCAGGTTTCGGCTGAGCCGGAGTTTTGGCCTAATTTTTGGCAGAAACTGAAACTTCGGTCGTTCATTTTATATTAATAACCGAATTTAATTTTTAACCTTTACGCTATCATTCGACTTCAGCTTAAAACTTATGCAATAACACATTTCAATTCTGATAAGCGAATCAAAGAAAGATTTATTGAAAGAATATTGGTCTATTTATAGTGATCATTCAATTCATGTCAGATCCGGAGCAATGATAAATTATTATATTGGTATACTTTGTCTCATTATGTCCTTACGCAGATCGATACATATCGATTTTAGCGTACTAATATCATGTAAGTACAATTTAATAATATAATTGTGCCCAACTGTGAAACAGGCCTCGGCTTCGTCGGCTCGATTCCCTCCAGCTGCAAGAAAAAAAATATAAAAAAGGTATTTTTCTTAATTTGCCTGAGTTTTGTGATAAATTTTTTATATTTTTAAACCACATCATCTCTTTTCCACCTGCTGATAAGCCTTTAAAATAGAAGCTAAGCGGGTTATATTTTTAAAATTATAAGTTCCAAAAAGCTTATACATGCAAACTAATTTTCCTTAGAAAATAAATATTTAATGTATGCTTAGAGCGTAAAACTGATCATTTTACGTTCATGTAACATCAATTATCAAGATACACTATTTTTGGTATACTAAAGCACTGCCTTATGCTCGTTTATCTTCGGAAAGGGAATTACGATGAATAAAAATAAATAAATGTTAACAAGCAAAATATGTTTAATTGTAAAGCAGATAGGTACATTTTGATGTATTAAATAAATTTAAAAATTAAAAATATGGAATTATTTTGAATTCAGACTAATGAAGAATAAAGTTCCATCTGTGAAATATAACCAGGACCATAGACAAGTGTTTTTGACTCGATGGCTGCTTTTAGAAAAAATCCTGGGAATGGAAATGGATTTGAGATAATTCCGTCTCTTAGTGTGCTAGTTGGCGCTTTTTTCTTACATGTTTGAGATCTTAAATTTTATTCCTGATAAGGTGAATGTCAAATATTCGTTTTAAATGTGGATCAACACTTCAATATTCCATTGTTTCTGGACTGGCACGTGGAGCGTAAGACTGGTGCGTTGCAATGTACTAGTGCAGTGCCCTACGCACCACTGAGTGTTGTTGGATAAATGATCAATGATCATGGTGGTGACGTTTAACTACAGGAACTTCTTAAAGAATTATGGCCGAGCGGAATTGTACACAATTTCTCAATTCAAGCTGGACTTTCTCAGAAATAACTTAAAATAATCAACTCATTAATAAATTTTCATAAAATTTATACTTTATTTATTTATTTTTATTGACACTTTATATACATATACAATAAATATACATATAAGGGCGGGCATATTGCCTTAAGGCAATTTCTTCCTACCTACCCAAACCGTTCAGTTTGAGAAAATTATAAATACATGGACATATTGAATCTTACTTTACTAGGATAATGTTTTAATACTTTTGTCTTGTAAATAAACACAACAGTTAGAGTTTCCACCTTTGGTAGAAATAGCTGCGTCAACATTTCTTCTTGATGGCATACTTAAATCGCACCGTTCTGAAATGTCTTTATTTCTTCGTTTTCCGAACAAATTTCGTGAGTTTTTTTAAGACAACCTTCCATTGAATTTGAAGTAGATTAAAATAAGTATTGTGTAAAATTCTGCGCGGGCATAATTCTTTGAGTAGGTACTTTATTATGTATTGTGCAGTAGTTATAACTTCGATCTAGGTTTAATCAGTATAAAACATTATTATTTATATTGGCTCTAAACGAATGCGGTAAGAGGGTGGTTGGAAGGGGATGAATATTGTGCATAAGGTAGTCACGTGACAGTCGCGTGCACAAACTAAACCCGCCCTTACTAAGCAATTACTGATGTTATTGCAAAGCTTATTATGTTCCTATCATGTTTGCGAACATGTTCGTACCTACAGTGCACTGGTTGTACAAAATTATTACTCATTTTACACTAGGTAAACTTTTGGGAAAATAATAAGAAAAAAAACTTTGATGTGCTTTTTGTTCTTTGAAAACATTATATTTGGTTAGACTATTATTATTATTTTTTTTTTATTTGATTGAAAACTAATAAATAATAAACTCTAATAAATTAGACGCATACCAACCGGTAGAACAGGCAGGATTTTGGAGAGGTTACAGCACGAACGATCATATACAGACCATGAAAAATATTATCCAGAAATATAATGAATATAATATTACAACAACTAGCATTCATTGATTTTGAGAAAACTTTTGATTCTGTAAAGATTTGGGCAGTAATGAAAGGTTTAAATAATTGAAGAGGGGATCACAGGTATTCAGAACTCCTGAAACATATACAATAATGCCACCTATATTTTACAGCTCCATGAACCAAGCGAAAAGTTCCGCATAAGAAGCGAAGTAAGACAGGGTGATACAATATCCCCAAATTATTTACACTAGCTCTGGAAGATGTCTTTTAAACTCTTGACTGGAACGACAAGGGTATTAACATCAACGGCGAACTCATTAGCAATCTCAGATTCACAGATGATATAGTCCTGTTTGCTAAAAATGAGAAAGAACTCGAAAACATGATAAACGAAGTTAATACAGCATCCCTGAGAATAGGCTTGAAAATGAATGCTTCAAAAACTAATGTAATGAGTGATGCAAACCAATCATGTAACATCTTAGTAAATGGACAAATCATTGAAAAGATTGATGGTTATTTATACCTAGGACACGAAATAAACCTTGGGAAGGATAATCAAGAGGTAGAAATAAAAAGAAGGCGAGGTTTAGCATGGGCTGTCTTTGGTAAGCTCTCATATATCCTGAAATCTCCGAAGTATTCAAATTACTTAAAGAAGAAACTTTTTGATGCTTATGTTCTCCCTGTACTGACATATGGCTGTAAAACTTTTGTGTTCACGAAAAAAAAATTACACAAATTATCAGTGACACAGAGAGCCATGGAAAGGAGAATGCTGGGTATTTCGCTGGGAGACAGAAAAATCAATACATGGATTAGAGCGAGAACAAAGGTCACCGATGTGGTCCATAGGGCTGCCAACCAGAAATGGAACTGGGTTGGTCATATAGCCAGAATCACAGACTCTAGATGGACCAAAAAAGTCCTGAAATGGCGACCCAAAACGGGTAGAAGAAGTGTCGGTAGGCCTCAGACAAGGTGGTCTGATGACATAAGACGAGTTGCAGGAAGTGGTTGGATGCGGTTGGCTCAGGATAGGGAAATATGGAGACTAAAGGGGGAGGCGTATGTTCACTATTGGACAAGAGACGGCTGATGATGGTGATGATGATGATTATTATTATAATTACGGATAATTTATGAAGCGTCATTTTTGTTAAAACAACTCCCAGGGCGCTGCACAAAAAGTATTCCAACGTAGCTACATTGCAGCGCATGGGTGGTTAGGATTCTAGTTCCTTGTTTCTCATTATGACGGAATTTAATAACAGGTAAAAGCTAGATTACAACGCGTCTTGCAGCTACAGAACACATTTTTTTAATGTACCTTTTCGTGATTTTATTAATATTCTATCGTTTACAAATAAGAGCTACATTTCAATTAGAATTCTAGTCCCTATTTACGAAATTTAAGTATGAAATCATTTTATAGTTGATGACAATCAAACACGAGAGCCAGATTACTAAACGTCTTGCAGCTACAAATGGCATGCATGAATGGAATTCTAGCAAACTAAAAATTATTTTTGAAAAAAATATACATTTAACCGAGTAGGTAGTAAATTTCACAAGTGTTTGTGATAAAAAGTAATAATGATTGCAAAAGAGAAAAAAATATTTTTGAACAAGGAATTTTGAAATATTTGCATTAAAAAGACTTAGGATCTTTCGTTGATTGACTAATACCCGTATGCAGAGATCAAACTTAAGGTGAGGAAAGTACATTCTAATCTCAAATGCGGAGAATAACCCGAAGGTGAACACAGTAAAATGTACTTTCCTCACCTTAAGTTTTGTCTCTGCATACGGGTATTAGTCATATTAATATATTTAATATGAATTAAGTGGTCATTCGAAACACTTATAAACGTTAATACGCTTGGTTAAAAACCAAATGAAAAGCTTCTTATTTCCAAGAAAAACTCCATTGTAACTTGATAATTAATAAAGTGTACAGTTCGAATAAGAAATTATTGAAATTCCCGATAGGATATTTTATATTTCTTCAATGTTTCGTGGGGTGGGATTTTGTCATTTTCTGGGCTGGCCCCTAAAGCGTCAGGCTCATCACCTGACCTTCTAGTGTAGAGTACCAATTCAATGCCCTATGCGCTACTAGGTGCGGATAGAAAAATCATGATATTTTTGAAATAAAAATATAATAAATGATTCCTGTAGATTTAAAACAATGCTGGTTTTTGTTCCACCCCTACTAAAGTGAATTTTCAGAATGAAATATTACAATATACCTTGTCCCTTCATTGTTGTGTGTAGAAATATCAATAGGTTTGTCCCTCATTGATGGTTTTGATATTCCAAAGTAAAATACCACAATAATAACATCGTCTTATTACTTGTACGCCAAAAATTGCATTGTTGCTTTGATTAGCCGACTCAATATCACCCCAATTTTCGGTTCGGTTTTGATATCCGAGCGATTGTTTTGCTTTGAATATCCAAATATTGTGTTAAAAGCTTCGATTGACTCCCGGGAATTACGAATGCATTGTTTTGATATCAAAAGCGTTTTGTTAAAATCGACATACTCAGCATTGATCGATATCATTCTACTTTTTTTTAAATTTATTTATTGCAAATACCAAAAAGTGCATTTGAAAATGAATATAAAATGCCCCCCGTCCTTTATCTAACATGACTCTTTTATATCAATGTTGAAAGACTACTCTAGAATGTACGATGTATGCCTGGAGAGCGAATTGGCGATGAACGAAAGTAAGTCAAAAGTGATGGTATTTGAAAGGGATAATGAGGTTACTGACTGCATCCGCAGCGAGACTTATTTTCGGAATCTCTAAGTTCAGTCATATCACTCCACTACTTCGGGAACTACACTGGCTACGTTTTCCACAGAGGATCGAATACAAACTCTGTTGGCTTATGTATAAGTCACTGCACAACTCTGCTCCAGAATATCTAAGGGAACTATGCATTCCAGATGAACTAGCTGACAGGCGTCTCACGCTTAGATCAGCTACGTCTACGGCGAGAGGAAAAGTTATTATATCTCTACGCAAACAGCGCACTAAATTTAGTGAACGCGCATTTGCGGTCGCAGGCCCTATGGCATGGAATGCTCTTTCAGCAGAGGTGCGAGGCTGTGAAAGTGAAGTGATGTTTCGGAAAAAACTTAAAACCCACTTGTTCTTTAAATCATTTAAATAAATCCGTAGCACGTGACAACAAAATAAATTTTCTTGGTTAAATAACAAATTTAAAAGCTTCAATTAAATTAATTTAACTATAGAATCACTATGTAAAGCGCCCTTGAGGTATTTTATTACGAAAATGGCGCTACATAAGTTATCCATAATAATAATAATAATAATAAATGTAAACAAGGAATGTCTCGAGCAAGTAGAAGAATTTGTGTATCTGGGTAGCATGATTTAAAGAGATGGAAGAGTAGAAAAAGATGTTAAAAGAAGAGTGAATGCGGGCAACAAAATGAACAGAGCACTAAACACAGTAATTTCTAATAAAAAATATGTCAATCGAAGCTAAACTGGCAGTGCACAGCGGAGTTTTAGTCCCAACACTTATGTATGGAAGTAAAACATGGAATTGCCGGAGGAAGGATGAAAACCGAGTGAAGGCGGTTGGAATGCGATCTGTTAGACAAATGTGTGGGAAATCAATGTATGACAGGGTTACGAATGATGAAATTAGGCGAGAGTGTAATTCTGAGTCAAGTATAATTGATAAGATTAAGAAAGGGTTTCTGGAATGGTTTGGTCACGTAGTGGAGTAATGAAGGACGAAAGAATGGTAAAACAAGTATATATGGCAAAAATGAACGGCAACGTGAGACGAGAACGACCAAGGAAGACGTGGCATGATCAGATAAACCAAAATCTTAAGTCTGGTCATGTCAAAAGCAGATGGAACCGAAGGGCATGTATGACAAGATGTATGAATGTGGAAGAGGCTAGAATTGTATGCGAGGATAGAGGTGTGTGGCGGTCTATTCCCATTCGCTCTGCCTACCCCTACGGCAAAATGGCGTGATGGTAGTAGTAGTAGTAAAAAGACTACTAAATAACAAACTACACCTTTGCAACTTGTTACAGAGAGAACATAATACACTTAGTCCATTATTATATCTATCCGAACAATAAGTACAGATTATTTCCGAAATCTCAAATATTCCGATACATTTTAATGTAATTTAATCTTGAATTTAAATATACGGATTTGTTAAAAAAAAGTAAAAAGTAAAGTTTTACAAGAATGAATGAAAATAGCAATTGACTTCAAATATTTGTGTCGGGATTTGAAATAAAACAATTACCTCCTTCAAGCAATCAGTTACAAAATTATTTTGAAACTACTAGTTTTTTTAATAACATAAACATGCTTATAAAATGTCAATAGACGATATCTCAGCACGCATTGAAGATAAATATATATTCAATTAAATTACTGCAATTAGTATGTTGTAAAATTATCCAACGTAGGTCAAATAATTACAGAGCAAGTTGCTAAAAGAAGGTTAAATAGCTAAAAAATTGCAGAAATACCTTATCTGATTGATTTATTAACTGAATTAGTTAACAAGTTGAAACATATATGAAGAACTTTTAAAAGAAGGCCGTAGGGAGTCTTTAAAATTACTAGGAAGTCTTTAAGATTTACAAATTACAACAGAGATGGAGAACCTTTTGAAGTGGGCACTTAAACCAGCCAATGACAGATCATTAGCTCTGTAAATGCCGTAATTTCTGTAAACTCCCTACGGCCTTCTTTTAAAAATTCTTCATATATGTTTCAATTTGTTAATCTTAATGACTCCCAAGGGGGTGAAATCCAGTATTTTTTCTTTAAAAATTTGGACGAACTCAAAATATTGAAATTAAATTAGTTTCAAATACAGCATTAAATATCAAAACGTTTAAACTAAAGGCTTTAAACCGACAAAGAAAAAAACAAACCTTCATTATAAAGGGTTTGATGTAAAAAAAAAAAAGGTGAAATTTCTCGATGTCAATCACAAAATATCTAATATTGCAAATATACTGTTAATAAAACATTTGTGTATTGAAAACTTGAAATAACGCTCGTATATCAAGAATATGAATTAATTTGAACTAAATAAGGTTCACCAGTTTTTACAGCTGGCATTTTCAAAGTGCATAAAGCCAGTTTTTTAAGCGCATATTAAAACAACATACGCATACGGTACAGGTGGTACATTGCCACTCTGTCATATTACATTCTCTTTGTAAAACTCAGACGCAATAAAAAAAAGATACCCAAGGACAATATTTGTAGAATTTTGTAGAATTAGAAACACCAATTGAAATATTGTCCATTAATCATATTTGTTTGTTGGTATGTAAATTAGACGATGCACTCATACTTATTTATTTGTCAACCTTCTTAAGATGTTTGCGTTTTTTAATTTGAAACAAATTAATAGCTTATTTGATAAACAATAACTCTCTAGGTACTAATTATTTCTAATTTTTTTTATAAAACGCCGTTATTAAGACACTTAGTACAATAAAGGCATTATTATATTTAGATAGACATTGATAATAAGTCAATTTCTATTTCTAAAAAATATAAAATATTTGGATGTTTTCTTTGTAATAAAAATGTTTTAATATAAAAAAATATGTACATATACCACGAAATTTCTTAAATTGATCAGTTATAAAAAAATGGGTGATTGCTTTGTGAGCTATCAAAAAAATGTTAACCCTTACATTTAGAATTTCACATTTTAAAACTGATATTATTTGGTATTTAGATCCCTTTCACGGAATTCTAGTACGATTCTCACTGGAAAACGTGATTGAAAAGAAAAGAAACGAATTTTATTATGAATAGGCGGCAAACACGACCAGAGAACGAATTAATTCCTGACTCGAGGCCAGCGGTACAGAGAAAAATAGGATATTCCTAACAACGAAGGAACGTACCGGGTATTGAATGATTCGAAAACAGCACAGCGAAAAAAATAATTCGGAAACGGATGGCGTGGCTAAGGGAGGCGGGTGTTTCAAAAACTTTGGCGTTCCGAATAATAATAATGGAGCTTTTTGGCATTTTAAAAGCGGAAGAGAAAATTTGAATAGACGATGTTTTTTGTATGAGAGTTTGCGTACTGGCAAACTTTTACGCCGGGATTTTTACCGAAAAAATGCTTTGTTTCAGTCAAATGCCAAAGCTGTGTGTTTTTTCCTGTTAGTTGATTTTAAAAGTCACCCAATAGGAGCCAGTGAATGTGACGTATTAGAAAAGAATTTTGTTCTTTAATTATTGGATATATTGTGCCTGTTTACCTTTAAAGGTAATGAGAAGTGAAGGGATGGAAGATACAAAACATTCTATATTATCGTTTAATATTCATGGATTGAAAGGCATGACATTTCGTTAAATACAACCTTTCGAGAGTATTTATTAAAGACATAATGTTTTTAACTAAATAAGAATGCTCTTTAAATTGTTACAAAAATATTAATTTACAAACATGTAATTTCTAGTAATAATATTTGTATGAAAAATGTTTTTTATTATATAAATAAAAGACGAGTAATACTTTAATCCACAAATTTTGTGGATTAAAGTATCACTCGTTTTTTATTTATATAATAAAATACGATGAATTTCCATCAAGAATTTTTACTTACAAATTTAAATGTTTTGAAAAATGTTAATTTAATTGTAAAACTCTGACTTTTTGATAATATGTCTACTTAAAATTCTTCAGCTATGATTTTAAATTGAGTTGGGTTAGAAAAATACTAGTTTTTAAAACTAAGTATAACCTCGAGAATTTTTATTGGCAGTGTTAATATTTAAATTAAAATCAAATTAAAACGCAAAATTTGACTTTCAAACCACAACGACTTACAATATTTTTTTGAGAGAGCATTTTTCACATTTTTACTTTTATCGTCTGATATAGTATTCTTTCATTTTCAATAAAATGTGTTTTTTTAAACTTTTTATACTAAGGTAATAAAAGGACAAATAGTACTTACCTATCGATGATGACTGGGTCTGATGGTGTTTCATTTCTATTCCCACAACTTTTTTTATCACAGCACCGACTGAAAAAAAAACAAAAAATTAGCATTTTCTCATCTCTGCACCCAAGTTGTATTGCCAACTACATTGATATAACATGTGCATATAAAAACAACAGAGATATAGAACATTTTAGAGAATGTAACATGGATGTCTAAGCATATACGGGGCTTACGACTAGGGCCCGAACTCTAATGGATAGTTAAAATTTATCTTAAATTTTATCTACAAAGTAAAACAAAGTTTTTTTTTGCTAAACATGTTAAATTACAGGTAATCAACGTAGATACGTTGAATTTTCATATAAATATACCCATTTTCGTACATAAATATCGATGTTAGTTTATCCCGTCTCGATGTGTACCGATGACGATAGCGTTCATAATCGCGGCGCTGATACAGTAACCGGCAGTAAATAACGTACATCGGGATTAAGAAAGAGAATCGGTAAATTGCAGCTTTGTAGAGCGTCGTCTTTGTCATACATACACGCATACAGATACCGAACTCCTGCGTCAGAGACGACGCTCTACAAAGTCATCAGTCTTATTCTTAAGCCCAATATATTTTAACTCCTGCCGGGTACTGTATATATCTATTTACGTGGCCACTGGTAATATTCACCATTCAGCTCTTGTTTAAATATTCACATTTCTTTAATTCTTCAAATCGATGATTTTTGTGATGTAAATGAATTGTAACCTTTATTATCTGTAAATACCTGTATTGTACTATAATTGATTATTCTTAAAAATGATATTCTCCTTTCTTATTTAACAACAAATTAGTCAAAAAGTCAAAGCATCTTCACCGTATACTACGCAAGCAGTAGCGAGCAGCTTTCGCAGCTTTGTTTACTCGATGAACGCGGACAGAAAGAGGCGTCGGAAATGATCACTTTCGTCTAATTGATATTTCATTTTAAAGGCTTATAATCAAATAAAATAATTCGCGTAATGTAAAAGCAAATACATTATCTTATAGATAAGAAAATTTTCTTTAGAACGACGTAACTTTACCACTTTGCTTTATTTTTGGTGCTCATATTTAAATTTGGAAATAAACGGATGCAACTAGAATTAACACACAATATATATTTTCCTAATAAAAATATATTTGCGTTTACTTGATTTACTCAAATTTTTCGAATTTGGTGACCATTTTTAACTTGAACTGAATTGAACTGACTTGACTGAACTTACCAATTTCACCATTGAAAAATAGTAATTAAACCGTTAATTGCGAGGTATTAAATTAACCTTGGACACTAGCCACTGGACCAAAATTTAATTCAACACCCACATTTTTCAAAATTCTTTTTCCTTAGATTTTTGTATATAATCGGTCTTAAGCAGCGCCAAAAATATACCTGGCTACAAAATTTCTTCATATTCCTGGTGACTTCAACATGAACGCTTAGCTTCCATCCCCTTTCTTTACCTCTCTTTTCCTCCCTCTTTCACCCCTCCTTTCTTCCCTCGGGAGGGGGTAGGAGTCCCCGGGGAGTCTGTCCTCTGCCTATTCACTCAATGTCTTTGCCCCTCAGGAGGGCTGGCCGTAGAAAGGGACGCAGGCTCTTAGTGCCGTAACAGGGAATACCAATCGACTGCGCGTAGTAAATCATACAAAGGGGAAGGAACGATCTTGCAGGCCTTTAGAATTTAAAAAAGAAATCTTAAAAAGGGCCGTAAAAAATAAGAAGTGAAAAACAACACAAAAACATAATTAGACTGACACGTAAAGCTTTGCCCTCATAAATATTTATTTTTATTTTTTATGTTAATTATATTACGTTTTTAGTAAAGCTTGAATTGCTAGACTGACATTTCTTATGATTTTAAGCAAAATAGGTTTTTTTGTTTGTTTTTACCTCAATATGTTGATTGAAGTCATGAATATATAGTAAACAATTGTTTTATCGCTCTTGTTTGTCTTTGTCTTTACGTTATTTTTGTTGAAAGTTTTAGGTAACTAATGTTATATGAAAGAATTTGACTTAAGCCATACTTATATATAATAGTGAAATAAAAGGCGTAATAAACTATTTTAATATTTTGAATACGTCCAAATGTTTAAAGACAAGAACTGAATTTCGCCTCGAAGAAGCTTGTAAATATTGGTCTACATTAACAAAATTGTATATAGTATTACAACAGAGATGAATTTTTTTGTAAAATATGGAAGAATGCGGGAGTCATTAATAAAGTCTAAAAAATTATGGAGTCAAAATGATTTTTAAAAAATTAAAAAATTTCGTTAAAAAGTACAGACCAACTTTTTTTTCTTCATTAAAAATTATTGGTTTAGCGTAATTTTAATTATTTTTAAATGTGATTTTTTTAAAGAAACGCTATCTGCTACCTACGTTTTTATTTTATACAATAAATTATTATCTTTGTACGTAAAAGGCACAAATGCAGTTGATTTGAATAAAAAATTAAGACATCAATAATAATTCATAAATTTCTTATGCGTAATAATAATAGTATAATTTGTTTTGGGAATTTTAGTTTCCATGCAAAAATTATTTCATTTTTACGCATAATTAAGAGACAGCCGTGCTACAAAACCGGCTGCTATTATAATTGTAATTTAGTGATTTTACACAAAATAACTAGGTACTTTAACTACTAAAGAGAAAAATATCACAAAATCAAGATTGTCAAATAATGATTTTATGCAAAATTATTTTATTAGTGGCAAATGTTTGTATAATTGGCCTAATTTTACACAAATAAGACAGACACGCGTTGAGTAAATCGCAATAGTTATAAGGTCCTGCTCGTGCGCGTTCTCTCGAGGACAATGCGGCCACGCGCGATGGTGGGGTCATTGTTCCTGGCCAGATATCCTGCTCGCCTATATCAGTGACAATGTCTCGGAACAATATCCTTTTCTAAATATTGCTATTTATACGTCGACAATGGTCGAGTCCTGGGACAGAAAAATATTGTATTGTCCACTGTCAACGGCCTTTAACGCTGTTAATGTTTGAACATATTTTAAGACGAAAAAACTTTAAAAACAATTCATTTTTAACTTGCATAAATCGGTCGTTGTTACACAATTGAACACAGTTATGCAGAAAGCAGCCAACCATAAAAAAGTGAAACTGAGATAGTAGCACCTGTGTAAAAAGAGTGAATAATCAAATTTACACAACGTTTGGAATATTTTTGACTTTGACAAATGATAAATAATGAATACACTGGTTTTTTTATATTACAAACAAGAATCTAATTATGTATTTGATCAGTTTTGATGATTTTTTAAGTACCGTAAGATTTTTCTAGTGCTGTGGGTGTTTTCTTGAAATTGAGAAATGGCGTTTTTGTGATCGACACTATTTTCAGAAGGTGATTATTACAATTTTTTTATGTGAAAGTGGTCTTGTTGTTTTTAGTAGAACATAGAATTGACCTTACTGCACACGATAACACTAACATCTCTTTTTTTTTATTGTAGACTGGCTGCTTTGTGCATAACTACGTTAAATTTTTGCATGTTATTTTCCAGTTGTTATTGTCAACCAGTTTGTATATTTTTTAGTCGAACATACTGTTTTTTGCATGGCTACTATCTGTAATATTGCATTGAAAGCTTCTGTCTAAGGACTACTGTCGTAAAGACGTAACCTAAAAGTTTTGCCCAGATACGATACTGTACCTGACCCTCGAAATACAGAATCTCGCATGGTGTAGGCATATCAAAACATTATTTTTCCATAATATTCCGGAATTAAATATTCAGATGCATGTTCGGCAAGATGATACCTGCATTACTTATGAGTATATGGTACTTTAACTGTATCCTAGCAGTAAAATGTAATGCTTACTAGAATTGAGGTTTATGATGCTCCCTACCTCCACTCCAATTGATCACGGGCAATTAAAATGATTGCGTGTTTATACTGAACGTGGCATTTATAAATAAGAACAAAAGTATTAGTACAATAGCATTATACAAATTAATTGAATCTAAAAACCGAAAAATAAAATTTCCATGAATACTTTTGGTATTTTGAAATCGTTTTTGGGTCAATAAGATACTTATAGATCATAAACAATATAAATATTATAATTCATCTAATTTTTTGATAACTTCATTTGTAAAAATTACTTTGTCAAAACCTCAAATAAATACTTAAATAAAAAAAGCTTTTAGAATTCAAATTTTTTGTATAAATATACGAGTAAATGCAAACATACATTTCATTATTTTATTTTTTTGTGGGTGTATCCACTTCACTAGACCATATCCACGTTTAGGAGCGACAAATGTAATATTTTTGGTGCATAAGTGACAATTCTAGACATCCTTTTTACCTTGTAAAAGACGTTTTCTTGTCTTTTCTTTTTCACGTTTTGCATTATTTATTAAATGATAACCAATTTCAGGTGTTCTCGCATTAAGCAATTTGACAAAACAAATGTAATTAATCCATATCCATAGACAAATAGCGACTGATTTACATATTTTTTAGCACAAGGATTGCCGGAGAGGTAAAAAGTAAAAAAAGGATACTTATTTTTCATCCCAATCAAAAAAAAAGGACAAATAAAAAATATATAATGTGTAATGAGCAACATTATTTGAAAATTAATAACCAGTAAGGTAGAATTAAAAAAAAAAAAACAATTTGAAACTGACTTATTTTGTAGGATTTTGGATTTGTAAACATAATAATGACGCAAGGTTACCATATACTAACGGATCATCGTATTTCTTTCTTGGCGATATTTGAAAGACAGAACTATTTTCAATCCTGATGAAATATTTCATTCCATCAGGAAAATTCTAGTGATTACTTCTAGTTACCTAAATAATTTCTCCCTTATACCACGTGAGTGAAGCCACGGGTAAAAGCTAGTATTATAAACAAGAAAATATTTGTGTATAACACATTTACCATACAAGTTTATGCTTTAAATATTAATAATAAAACACAATTTGCTATGCTAGAACTGTGATTACTGTACGGTAAATGAACAAATGTTTTGACTCTAGTAAATGAGATTTTTTTACATAAAATATTTATAAATATTGTAAGAAAAAAAATATTTTAATGAAAAATCCTATAGATGATAAAATGTGTGAATTTGGATGACTTTTTATTAACCATTTTTCAAAATATTCCTGTTTTTTTATGCCCCTGTCAGTCATTTTGACCACACTTTACGGATCACTGTACGGCGAATGAACAAATGTTTTGACTCTAATAAATAAGATTTTTTTAACTTAAAATATTTATAAATATAGTAACAAAAAAAAGTTTCAATTAAAAATCCTATAAATGATAAAAAGTGTGAATTCGGATGACTTTTTGTTAACCATTTTTCAAAATATTCCTGTTTTTTATGCCTCTGTGAGTCATTTTGACCACACTTTTTTGTTCTTAAAACCATAAATCATAAATTTTTCACACTCTTTGTCACGGTTTGAGGTTTGTCTTTGTTGTCAAATCGATTTAACGAAAACATCGTGTGAGGATATAAATAATTGTTATTTATATATAAACATACCTGCACATTACTTCGTGTGTGAGAAGGACCCGACACATCTCTGGATTTTTGTCCTGTCCCTCGTACATGATTGGCTGAAAAGATAAAGAAAAAAATCCAATGATTAATGATCTTGCGTATCGATGTTGGGGGAAAACGTGGCAACTATGGTCTACATGGGAGATATTGTATAAAAAAACATACCTACTAGTATTATATTGCATGTTAAAAAAACTGTTGGATTTAAACGAAAAAATATTTTAAAGACAAATAAAAATTCTAACGGATATTATTATCGATAATTTAAGAATAGATATTTTACATTATTAATGGTTTTAGCATTTACTTTGTGAAAAAACAATCTGAATTTTTCAAAAATAAAACACTTTGTAAATTTAGTTTAATACATTAAAACACGACTAGTTTATATTTACACCTGAGGATGGGTAATACTGATTACCCGAAACTAGTCGTGACTTAATGTATTAAACTCTTGTGTGGTAAATTTACAAAGTGTTTTATTTGAAATAAATTCAATGGATATTTTAGTGAAAATCACATGTACATTAAGCATCCCAACACGTCTTGCAGCTATATAGCGCATAAACATTTGTTAATATAACAATATTTCACGCCCACCTTGTCAGGAATCGAATTCAGGACCCCAAGAATGGTAGGTGAACGAGCCGATGACTTCATAACGAGATGAATTTATCTCCACTCGATTTCTTCATTCAGGATTTGAACCTGAGAGCAGCCATCGAGTCGAAAAAAATAGTCCAGAGTTCTATTTTACACAAGTAAATGTATTTTTGTTTATTTAATTTAAACCTTCAAGTCTGATGAATGAGTACTTTGGCGGACTTATAAGTAAAAGCCATATATTCCAGCTAACTAGATCTAGACCATGATCAGAAAAAAATAACCTCAGCAAGATATATTATGGTGCGCAAGGGTTGTGAAGAATATTATAAAGAAACGAGAGAGATTGAAAGTTTATGCTCTGTAAATATCGAAGCCACTTGAGTTCGGAGCGAAAGGAAGATACATGGTCACATTTTATGAAATTGAAAATAACGCAGATTTTTTAGTTCTGCAAATGCTTTAAACGATCAATGAGTTCAGTTTTGGCGTCAACATAGCAAATATTAGCATAGCACGGAGAAGACAAAATAATAGGTTGGAACATTTTTTTTTCTGTGGTTGGATGAAAATTCTGAAGTCTTTTCAGGGAATGGAGGGTGTGGTAAAACTTTTTCCGAACCTCAGCAATCTGTTCTTGCCACGTTAAGCATTGGTTCATAATAATATCGAGATTTTAAACTGTTTTTTGTGAAAAAATCCTATTGTTATCGATCACTAAAGTAGAAATGATTAAAATATTTATAATAGAGATTTGTCTTTTTTCACCTGGAATTTTCAGGATCGATCAATAGGCAGATATACAAACAAGATATCTAATTTAGATCAAAGTGAAGCAATTTAAAAGCATAACTATATCAGTATGGAGGTTAATCTAAAGATTGCTGGCATAAGAATAAATTGAGCTGTCTAAAAGGGACGAGATTGAATTTATGAAGATGAAAAATATAAGTGGAGACATACGTTTTTAGTCGTGGTCACAGAAACGTAAAGTCTCGTAATTTTCTGGCACGTACTACGCAAAGCGAATTCCTTTATATGTGCTCACCTTAGCCGCTTTTCAGGTTTAACTCGTAAAATGTAATTACACTTTACTCAGATCATTAAACGGTTCAGAAACTCGCCGCTAGGGGATCGGGTGAACATTAAGCGGCCAAGCAGAGTTGAACAGCAAAACAATGGATGTCGTGCTCAAATTAAAAGTTATACCGACCTTTTCTTGCCAGGAAAAATAAAGGTTGGTTTTTACAATTTTTTAAATAAGACAACGACTTTGACTTAACATATTTTTACGTCTCGCGGTGCAATAGTTGGAGTATTTGTTTACCATGAAAAATGCTTTTCAATTCTGACAAGGTTGCCATGAAACATTTAATGAAAAAATATGTTTTTACAGTGCAGCAATTCATATTTTTGTCAATCCAAATAAAAACATAGTACATCAGTGGAGAACCGTCATTTATTTAATATGTAATCTTTAAAAAAATGTTCGTTGGTTTGTGCCTACATATAATACATGATATATAAGATATAATTATAAATGGCTATTTTTTCTGTGGTTCCATGAAAATCAACTCAAACAAGAATTATTAATAACCATTCAATGAACGTAGCTTTATTCACGCTATTTTAATACAATAATTTTACAAAATTTTATTAAAAAATATCACAATAACATTCAGCAGATATTTTCATTAAGATTTACATGTCAACACTGAGCACTGTCCGATTCCTTTTAAAATGAAAAATGCCAAATACGGCCACTTCAAACGCCACATTTCCTATGTGATACATAACAAGTCAGCGGTATCCTATCAAAGAAATATAGTCCTTCAGAATGAATGTTCGAAATACTAGTTACCGAATAGAGAATCTTCAAATAATATTTGTAATCTGCAAGCTTGTTTTGGTACTAAAAAACCTGACTGGGTTAAAAATGTAAAATATAGTGTACTTTTTTGTATGGAGGAATAAACTGAGGTAATCGGCTAGTTTCTTCGTTCAATGAGAACGAACGCTGGGCGCTGGGCGCACTTCATAGATTATTTTTTCATAGGAAGATATAAACGGCGGTGGTGATTTATAATAAAAAACAATTATTTTATTTATATTCCCATAAACATAGTTACTTTAAAACATTATTATCGAAAGACAAATATAATGGTAAGCTTCACATAATCGCTTATTTATAAAATTTGCCCCTGGAACAAACTGTGTATATTTTAATTATCTTCTTCGGCAGCTTTTCTCGTTTGGCAAAGAGAAATTTTCTTTTGGATATGGGCACCGCCGAGAAGACTTAAGTCCTGACATGCGGTGTGCGTTATGTGGTGGGCAAGTTGCAATAATTAATAATTCTTTGAATAATAACTGAAGCGTAAGGTTGTTCACCTTGCCTTCGTCGACCATGCTCGAAGTCCTAAGTGCGAATATTCGTTCTTTGTTAGTCCTACATTGCAATTTATTATTCTTCCTTGACTGACACCCGATGTAACTATGTAACAAAAATGATCTCGATAGACTGCATGCACCACCGGATGTAAATAGAGAAATTGCGATGCCGACCATAAAAAAAAATGCCCCTTAAGTTAAAAAAAAAACTCACAAGAAAGCATTTGTATTTTTTAAGTATAAAATAAACGGCTGTTATTTATGTACGCGTTAAAAATATTTGTTAAGTACCTGCCATTCTTTCTATAATCTGACACTAAATATCATACAATGAATGGATTATAGTGCATTTAGATTGTTTGCGCAGTAGGGGTGCGCAAAAGGTCAAATGACAAAATGATTCTTCAGCGCTATGTACCACGCATATGTAATGTTTTCAATGATACCGTCAAATAAAATTTTGTGTAGTTTTATTTTATAATTAAGCACATTAGAATCCCTTTAAATCGATTTGCAATTCATTATTTGTCTTTTTGAAACCCATAAAATTTAATAACAAAAACAGAATTGAATGAAAATATAGTCTTATTCCTTTTTATTACCTTTTCGCACCTATTGGTGCATAAGGCACTGCATTGGTACACTAATTGCAGTAAATCTTGATATTTTTTCTCACATAAAAGCAAGATGATTAGTCTTACGCTTTAAAAGCCAGTCTAGGGATTATGAAATATTCAAGCGTCAAATCTCCTTTTAAAATAAATATTTCCAAAAAACCATGTCGGGAATTGAACCCAAGACCTCTTGCAAGGCAGGCAAACGCGCTGACTACCACACCACGAGGCTGACATGATTAAATTAAATATCAATGTAGTTGAGGTCTCAGATTAGCACGGAAGGAACAGACTGATACCTTAAAAAAAAAATATATATATATATATATGTATATATACTGCAAATAAATCGTGTTTTCGTTATAGCAGCGTATGTTAATCTTGTTTTTCTTTTCGTGGTTATGTCATACCATATTTCTATACGATAAACTTATAAATTATTAAAAAAGGAATGGCCCACGCTTAGATGCTGAAATCTTTGTAAGTATTTTTTCCAAATTACGGTATAGCTTAATTTTACGACGTATTTTTTTAAGTGTATTTTTGTAATGAAAATTTTATGTAAATATATGCATGGGAAAATAAACAAATAAAAAAACATTCTAATGACCAATGTAGTTTAGTTTAAAATATTGAAGAAAAATACGTAACACTTTATCAGATACCTACAAATATTACTTCAGTTTTAATGTTATAAGGACGCGTTAGCTTTAAATATTTCAAATGAGACGGACTGGGTTTTTTCTTAACCGAGATTGTTAGATTCATCGGCGAAGGGCGGCGTCGTGATTAAGTGTAAAATATAATATCATTTAAAAATAGGTAGTAGAACGAATGCAGTACCCTATGCACCAATAAATGTAGAAAATGAATGATGATGTTGAATATGGAAGTCTAGGCATTTACAGTGCTAATGACACACACTTTTATTTTACTGTATGAAAAATTCTCCATCACTATTGAAATATGTTAAGCTTTAAGTATCTGCTTCATCTGCTTTTGAACATGTGAATTTATTGAACCAAGTACATGAACTAACAGATTACTAATTTTAAGTTAAATTTTCCAAAACATATCTACCAGGCGCGTGCGGTGAAAATTATCAGTAGGGCAGCTGACCAAAATATAATTATGTTCTTACATTTAGTAGGCATGATAGTAGATAAAAGTATATTTGCACTGTGTAGAATCACTTTTGTAAAATGCGCTTGAGGTTTTATAATATGGAAGTCTAGGCATTTACAGGGCTTATGACCTAATATATCATAAGCCAAATAAATAAAATACCTTAAATAAGGAAATATGGAAGTCTAGGCATTTACAGGGCTTATGATCTTATGGCTTATGATATATTAGGTCATAAGCCCTGTAAATGCCTAGACTTCCATATTTCCTTATTTAAGGTATTTTCCATCCCTATTGTAATTTGTTAATCTTAATGACTCCCGAGGGGGTGAAATCCAGTCTTTTGTCTACGAACATTTGGACAAACTCAAATTTTGTAAAAATAATAATAGTTAATCATTTATAAATTAACGCTGCACATAAGCAGGTGCGTCTAGCGTTGAACCTGTAAACATGTTATTAATGCTCGAAATGTTATTAAATTTTGGCCAAAATTAAATACTACGCTATTTAAAACGTTACGCTACACATAATAAGAGCTTTTTTCTTTGCATTACACGAGTTGGATGCTAATAAAACAATATCACAAGGTTATGAACCTTAATGCGCGTGCGCGGAAATCCGAGCATTTGTAATAGGACTGGACTCCAAATGAAGAGTTGTATCCAGATTCCAGCATATCTAACGAATACTATCAAGCCAAGGTACCTTGATATTCAGTATAGGAAATACGCATACATAGATAGGTATGTATACTGAAAATGTTGTTTGAATTTGTAAATTGCGTGCACTCGAGACTTTTTTTCGATAATTTTAGTATTATATGTAAATTTTTTAAATCAAATTTATAATTTTTAATAATAACCTATATTATTTCTAAATACTTAAGGGATGCGCCGCATCTATAGTATGTATAAGCAAAATGCGCCTAATATCCACCCTTATTGAAAAATGATTAGATAAAATCCACATGGCAACAAATCTTCTTTTATTTAACGACTCCTCTCAACGAAACAGCGCAGGACTCTCCCCTCGCGATAAAGGATTAAGTCTCTTATTAAAGGTAATCCTTGCGATAGATTTTTCCCTGTTTAATTGAATATGTAATGGAATGGCTTAGTGGCCTTTGTATCGAGAGATATTCGGGGATTCTGGAGGACTTAGTGGCCAAACAGGGGCAAGAGAGGGTAAGGCGAAGCAATATGCTCACTTTTGTACTTACATATGGCTTATATAAAAAATAAATACTGCAGATGGGGTGCGTACAAGCAAAAAGAAAACAAACATTACCATTACACTTCTATCCACACCCGATGGAGCTTAGGGCACCGTATTTGAACACCAAATGTGGCGTATCTCGTTTATCTGTATGGTTACCGATCATCAGTCTAACGCTCAATATGCGTAATTGCAACCAAATACAATAAAATATTCCGATTTAATTGACCTGTAAAAAAATCGTTAAACCTTCCAAGAATTGAACCCGCAACCTCATGCGTGGTTGAAGCGTGCGCCAGTGGGAGAGGGCCCAAATCCCGACTCAATTTCATTTTTCAGGATTTTTACCTGAAAGTAGGCTCCAAGTAGAAAATGCGTCTGGTTCTATTTAATAAACGTCTCATCTAGTAAATTAACAATATAGTTCGTCTGCTAAGATAAAAGTTAAAGAACTGAGATTGACTGTGTGAACTATTTGTTGACGCCATATGCTCGATCGAGGCTTAGGGAGTCAATATGGATCGATGTTGGTGAATGCTAAAATTATTTTTCAAAATAATTTACAATATTTTGAGTGTCTAAATGTTTGTAGACAAAAGACTAGATGTCACCCCCTAAGGATTTATTAAGATTAACAAATTCCAACAGAGATGGAGAACATTTTAGAGAAGGTAATAAAGAAGTCTTCTATAATTACATTTAAATCAAGATAGAAATGTCACTATCTGAATGTTTAAGTTGTTCCTTTCTCCTTCTTCTTTCCATCATATCACCTCTCCTCTCCCCTCTTCGTGGTATATTATAATTTTTTAGTTAATTTTCGTTTTTATTTTTTTTATAAAATTATAAAATTCTGTTGAAATATGTCCATGTACTTGTTATTTTTTCAAACTGAACGGAAGGTAGGAAGAAATTGCCTAAAGGCAATATGCCTGCCCTTATATGTATATAAATTGTATATATTTATAAAGTGTAAAAAAATAAAATTTGTCATCTCTGTTGTAATATGTTAATATTAACCGCTCCCTGAACGGTTGAATCCAGTTCTTGTCTAACAAAATTTGGACAAACTCAACACATTGTTCACATAATAATGATTTATTGATTCATTTCTTCAAAAATAACATATTCCTTTAAATCGTTTTTGCGGTGTTTTGAGACAGTACAGAATGAGATTCTAACTTTTTAACTTGAGTTTAGCTGGAAATTCATTGCAAAAGAGGCGGAAAACGTTTTTGAGAAAGGAATATAGAAGTCTAGGCGTTTACATGGCCTATTGCCTGTCATTGATTTGTTTAAGTGCCCATTTTATTCTGCCTATATTAAAAAATCTATATTTTCTCTACAATGTGTAAACTTTTGTGAAGTCAAAGAGCTGAAACCTTAATTGATGTGGGTGAAATTCATCTGGCTGAATTATTTCACCTAGGTAGTAGGCATGGCCTGAAAATACTATTCAATTTATATACTTCTTTTTGAAAAATTTAATAAATAACAATATTTATTCACCTTATGAAATGAAGTCAGGATATTGCTTACAAAATTTGAACATTATTCTCATTCAATTATGTTTTCGATGAAATTTTCAAGTTTTTATTTATTTTTGTGATAATTACTACATTAGATTTATACACTTTAAGTATTAATTCATCATCATCATCATCATTCCCTTTCCGCACTTAATGGTGGATAGAACACTGCATTGGTATACCAATCGCAGTGTATATTTATCATTTTTGTTACATGAAGGTAAGATGATCAGTCTTACGCTTCAGGTACCAGTCCAGGGACTATGAAATATTCTGGTGTAAAAACACCTTTTCAAATAAATATTTCAAATCAACCATGCCGGGAATCGAACCCGAGGCCTTTTTCTTGGGCCGAGTATTGATTCAGCTGTTTCGTATTATATTAAGAGCTTTTCCACCGTAAATACTTTTATTTTTCGTTCGCAAAACGCGCCTAAACCATTTTTAGAGTCTTGTGTAAAAAAAACTAGCGCTTAAAGCTTCCAAATCAAATTTTCAACTTACGTGAAAGCGTATCACATAAAAGGGATTTTGATATTTTTCTTAAAACGTTTTAAGCGGGGAAGTAAATTTTATGTATTCAAATCCGATATGCAGTGATTTCTTAAGCAATTTCAGGTCTCTTTTGCGCTGTATAAAGTTAAACCCAATTTTCTACAAGAGAAAGTATCAAACGAATTGCGTGCGTTGCAAGCTACGTGAATGGAGACGATGAAAAATTGCCAGGCAGAGACATAAGCGGGGAACTAAGTTGGGATTGGTGATTTACAAGGAAAGCGCTTTGCGGGTCGTCGCGCAGCTAACGCAAAGTATACAAAACTAGAAAACCAGCTTTTTTATTTAATAAGCAAAAAGATCAAATTAAAAAGGCTTTCATGTCATATTAAATCAATCGCAGGAAAACTAATAGGTAAAGAAAACATTGAAAATAATTAAATAATGAATTGGGAAAATATCACGTTTTTTTTTATAATTTAAGATTAATAAAAGTCTATGAAATTGAGTCTGGGAAATTTATTTTTTTAAAACTTGTTAGTAGCAAAAAAGTATTTATAATTTTAAATTCCCCCGAAAACGGTTCCTGGCATTGGCCGCGAGCCTAATACGTTACGATTTGGATAATTTTTGAACTTTGTTTGTGACTGTTTAAATTCAAATAGAACGTCGTCACAAATCTCGAGGTCACAATTGTCCAGGTCAAACATGTCGCATTTTTTAAAATACATGTTTTTTTACAATAATTTTGAAAATGTATACCATTTTTCGTGATTAACTCTTAAAATGCTGTGGAACAACATTCTTTCACACGAGGAGTTTGTAACATCGTGTTACCTCGACCAAAAAACAGAGTATTCTGAAGTTCAGGAATTTGAAAAATAAACATAGAGACATAACGCTAAATAATTATTTTTCCATAATTTTCAAAAAGTTGTAATGTAATTTACGCCTTTTATAAAAAAAAATAAAAATCATAAAAATAAAACCCGTTCATATAATTAGCATGCACTCCCGCTTTCTTTCAATAACTCACTAATTGAACGAATATCTTCTTTTCTTTTTGTCTCTTTCACTCAACGGCCACAGAATAGCGTAACTGCCTTCCGTGTTATAAGTTCCATTCTCGCGCTCTTTCCTATACAGTAAAAGAGATTGATTGTGGTATTGGTATCTTATTCTTATTCTTAGTGGTGGGGGTCAGTGCTATGCAAGCTCCTGACGTCACTGCGACCTGTGAAGATTTATTGTAACGTGAATAGTTCGCAGTAGGTATTGGCATCCCATTCATTCGTTTAGTAATAATTCTTCGCACAGTAAGTAATCCTGGATATTTGTACAAATTCAATGTGAAAATGTCTATTCTAAGTTTACACAAAAAAAACATAATTTAAACAAATATGAGAGATATATCAAGTCAGTTATGTACCTTATATAAAGTCGTGTTACACTATAGCCACACAAGAGTTTATCAACTGATAAAATCCTCTAAATCCTCCTAAGTTTAGTTACAAAGTTATCATGTATAAATATAACTTTTATTATATGTATTTTTTTTCGAAATATTATTCAACGAAATAGTTTTTAATGAAACTTAAGTACTATCATAAGTATAAATCAGGTCTAAAATATATCGAAAAAACTATTATTAAGTAAAATATTCAAGGTGATTTTTCTCAGTATAGTTAATAATTAATCAAATTTGTTGCAACAAAGAAACATTTTTGAGAAGGGAATATGGAAGTCTAGGCATCTACAGTGCTTATGACCTGTCATTTTCTGGTTTAAGTAGCTACTTTACACACTGTGTAACATTTAAGGTTTCAGCTCCTTCACTTCACACAAGTCAACAGGTGGAAGAGTTGAGGAAATGTAGATATTTAAACATGGGCAGAATGGTAAATGTAACACAGTGCGTAAAATTACCACTTAAACCAGAGGATGACAGGTCATTGGGCCTTTAAATGCCCAGACCTCCATTTCCCTTTCCAAAATGATTTCCTCCTCTGTTGTAACAAATAAAGATCTTAGCAACTCCCTAGGGAGGAAATCCACCTTGTCTGCAAACATTTGGACATACTTAAAACATTGTTGAATAATTAATCTACATACAGAGTTTTACCATTATAATGATGGTATAAAGTCTACACATTCGTGTCTATATTCAATTCTTATAAAATCAATTATGTACAGGCCATTCAAATATTGAATTCCCTGGGAGGGACAATAAAATGTTCATATAAATTATTCTAGTTTGCTTAAATCACTTAGGTGGGATGTTATCTTGTAAATTGCACTTAGAAAACATTTCTTGTATTTTCAATTCCTCATAAATTAAGTTACATTAGCAAAAAATACGTCTGCATTATGAATAATACTTTTATAACTTTATTCAAAATATATTATAGCAGCTGGGTTTAAAGAATTATTTCATTTTATTTTGTTTTCATTAAAAGTTAAGTTTTGCAAGCGTATTTATAATATTTAGTATACTATGACATACTTCCGAATTCAGTTTTAAAATAAATACATTTTCTTATTGAAATATTAAAAGTATGATTTGATTCATTTTAAAAGAAAAAGACGGATCATTTTTTTTTTAAATCTCAATACGTGGCAATTGCTGTGGAAATAAAAATTTTAAGCTCCGTTTATTTTTTACAGTTTTTTTTTTAAAATCAGTCTTTTCCTGTATAAACATCATACAAAAACATCAACCGCTTTAAGAAATTTTCCGTAACGGATAAAGAAAAGTCGAGAAGTTCATTTTCGCCCATTCTTTCCATCCTCCCCCTTTTACCACCCCTTTCTGACATTCCACCCCCAACCCCCTAAGAAGCCGCAAGCGTCTCTAACAAATCAAATTAGCAGCCAATGTGTTTTCACGCCTCTCCTTAGACGGCGTCGCGACGCCCTAAGAAGCGTAATTTCATTTTTAAAAGGATTTCATCGTGTGTGAACAAAGATTTTAAATCCAATTCCTTCTGGTATTATTCAAATTGGAATCCCTTTAATGGAAAAAAATGGTTTGTTTTATATTTAAGTTGTTTTCCAGTTAGAAACCGAATCTCAACTGTTTCGATAATTTATTGGTTGGAAACCGAAAAGTAAAAGTTAGGTTTTGAGAGCAGTTTTACATTAATTGAATAAGTTTATTCATAAGTGTTTTTTTTATTGTTGGAAATGAAATGCATAGACTTCTATGTTCTCATCAAACATGTTCTCCATATCTGTTGTAATATGTTTACCTTAACAACTCCCTAGGGGGTTAAATCAAATCATTGTCTAGAAAAATTGGACAAACTAAAAATATCATAGATTAAACCGACTGGTCCAAAAAGAAAAATTTAAAAATATTATCTGGCGTTAGGGAATATGTTGGTGAAATAATTCAGTCGTACAAATCTCATCCCTATTTTTAATAGTTTTATAAATTGAATCTCAGAGAAACAAACAGTTCAAAAAATTTTAAAGTATGAATTTTCAAACAAATGCCGATTGGGGGATGTTACAATTTGGCAAATAAGTAAGTAATTGGCCCCTTAAACCAGCCAATGACAGGTCTGATGCCCTGTAAATGCCTAGACTTCTTGCTTCTCTTCCCTAATGTGTTCTTCATCTCTGTTGTAGTATGTTAATAATGTTTAATGTGGAACTATAAACATATTTATAAATGACTACTTATGCATCGTAATATATAAGTATTTTCTTTTAATTTGAAACATACATTTTTTATTTGTAGTTCTTTAAAAATACACATCTAGAATTAAGAGGTATGAAAAAGATTGAATGAAAAATTTATTTATAAATAGCGAAATTCGTAAAAAATGGTTTGGATTTTGAAAATTTGCTATCTGAACTACTTTAACAGTATTCGCTATTTTTCTTGTTAAAGTAAGAATTTAAAAAGCAATTATCTACTTCAAAATAAATATGTCTACGCTTACTTCTGATCATAACATAAACAAATTCAATTTATTTTTCAATTTATTCAATGTTTCTATAGTCTTATCAAGCTGATTGAAATCTGCCATTTAAACTTTAAGTTAACTCTTCACGAATACACGCCTATTATACAAATAAAAGTATTTGAAAACAGTTGCATACAATTTAGTTTTATTTATTGTGAACATTTACAGAATGCAGATTTATATGTATTAGTACAAAAATATGTTTTAAAACAGTTGAATTTAAAATAAACCAAAAAGTGGTCTTATTATAATTTAAAATTATTATGGAAAAAAAAATACTTGGCCGAATTTTTCTATCATTTTATTTTACTGTATTTTTTTTGTTTTTTAAATTCCCACCTGGTCTCTTGTAGTAAAAACTATAAGGCAAAGGTTTCCGCCCCTTATCATCATTTGATAGATTTGTCGTTAACTTCATTTTATACTCTTGACGATTTGGTATGTTTTGACTTGGAATTAACTGATCTCTATTCATATAAAAATGATGATCCCTAGATAAAGGTAAAATGGTAATATTTGGTTTCAGCATCATTTTATTTTCCGAGAACACGTTCCATTGTGCCTTCAGCTCCGAATTATTTTCAAAGGATAATCTGGTCGAGAGACGTTTGTTAGATATTTTGGTCATGTATAAAGGCAGTACGTCAAAACTTTCGAACATTTTTGTATAAAAAAAATATACCAAAAGAAAATTAATGTCTATTTATTTTGACCAGCCTGTCAAAATTAACAATAGTAATGTTTTAAATAAATACACGCTCTATTTTTAAATAAGATATTGTTTATAAAGTACCTAACGACTGAAAACCTGTTTTGATTCCCTATTCATTATATTTGCCGTGGTTTTGATTGTTCAGAAATAAAACTTCAACTGACTGACAACGCGAGCGATATAATCGCTGATTAGGTTTTTTAAATTCAGTGGGTTAAACTGTCAAATAATAATGTTCAATGTTTTAAGTGAATTCAAATGTTTAATTGCATACTGCGCCTTAACATCTGCGAGACCGGTCTACAGAGGGCGCTGTAAAAACATTATAAAACAAAAACGCAAGAGCGAGTGTTCTATGTTCTCTTTTCTGACAGCCTCTGAACCAAAATGCGAGGTTCAATCATCGAATTTATTGATTGTAAATTATTTTTACTATTGAAAATTCAGTGACAAATAAATCTCATTGAAGTAATCTGAATCACAAATCATATGATAATAATGACATGAATAAGTCATCCATACACATATCAATATCCATACTAATATTATAAATACGAAAGCGTGTTTGTTTATTTGTATGTATTTTCTTCACGTCTCAACGAAGGGACCAAATGACATATTTTTTTTGTGTAAGATTAGCCGAAGAGGTGAGAAATACAAAAGTGTACTTATTTTTCATCCAGAACCAAAAAAAAAATACAATAAAAAAATACCACCATCATTCTTTTAACGCACATAATGCTGCATATGGCACTGTATTGGTATACCAATCGCAATGTATCTCGATCATTTTTGTTACATGAAGGTAAGATGATCAGTACGCTTCAGGTACCTGTCCAGGGACTATGAAATATTCTAGTGTAAAAACGCCTTTTTGAAATAAATATATTATGTCAACCACGTCGGGGATCGAACCCGAGACTTCTTGAATGGCAAGCAAACGCGCTGACTACTACACCACGAGGCCGATAAAAAATATATATATATACACAATCAGAAACATTATTTGAAAATGAGTAGGCGGTAAGGTGGGATGTCAAAAAGGATGTATTTGAAATTAATTCAAAGACAACACAAAGACAACTTAAACAAATACAAACTAATACCACTTTCGGACAAAGGGATTTTGAGTATTATTCAATTAAAATCTTTAAACTTCTTTCACTATCTATTAAAACAGTCATTAACGAGAAAATGTTTAATAAGGCAGTAAAAAAATGGATAGTAGAGCTAGGTAGAAATAAAATGGATTTTCTCATTCGCCCAAACCAATATTGAATCAACTGCTCCACAAGTGTATAGCTTATGTTGGGTTTTTGTTATTTTCATTGTGTGTTTTGTAATATAAATAATAAAAATGTACATAAATACCTAGTTTTTTAAACTGTCTGAATATTTTGTTAATTATCTCTGTTTTTTAAGTTAGTCTTCTTTGTTTATTCTCAAATGTAAAAACATTTCAAAAAAGTATATTGTTAAGTGTCCTCGGCTCGGGAAACCCCAGTGAGGTCACATTATTTTTATTATTAATTATAGTCTGCAAAAGAAAAATATGAATAAATAAATAAATAAAAAAAATAGTTCTTTAAATTTCTGAAGTTGACTCGCTTTATTTGTGGTTAGTAAGGTTTGCTTGTCGTTTTGGTTTCATAGTATGAATTTGGATTGTTGAACACAATTACGATGCTACGTCACCATAAATTAACGAATAACTCTTCGTATATCTTTGGAAGACCAAGGACTCTTAATTCAGATAAAATATATCATCCCATTCAAAATTTTTTTACTGATATACAAAAAACTCTTATTGATAAAAGACACAACCAATTAATTACCTAAATAATTTCTCCCCAAGACCACGTGAGCGAAACCACGGGTAAAAGCTAGTTCCAAATTACTGTAATTAAATAATAGTAGATCACAGTAATCTGACAACGAATCATATCCCAACACGACATACACAAGGGTTTAAGATCCTTTACTTTTTAAAAATGGATTCTCGGAAAATTTTAAGAAATATGGATACTCGAATATAGACAAAATGGTTAATATACAGCTTGCCCACCACATACTGCACACCGCATCTGAGGACAAAAGTCTCCATGGCGGCGCCCACATACATGCCTACATAAAAATAAAAAAACGAGAAAAGCTGCCTGAAGGAGCTTTCTTTAATCTAGTAGCCTTAGCATCGTTGCGCTGAAAGAAAGTAACCCAGAACTAAACAATATGCATTTCATTGAATTGAGAAAAGTGGGAATTAAATTCTTTACTGACTGGGATTAAATTGATTGGACATGATCAATTCGCCGAAACGATTAAAAAACTTTTTAAAAGCCTAGAAATTATTTTTTGAAGCCACCAGATCTAGCCAGAGTGTGTTTAAAAGATGGCGGGCTATGAGCACTGTAAATTTCAAAACTTCAATATTTTCATCTCAATTCTGCTATCCATAGTAGAGTCCAGTCCTTTAAAACAACAATCTTGACTTACATTTGTATAAATCATAACTTGTATTCAATGTAGACGTTTGTGAGTTTAAATTTCCGGGTTTCTACATATTTTATGTCTGTACCTGTACATGTATGTATGGGTATTAGGTAATTACTTATTTAGAAATCGATTAAATTCACGAGCCCCTATATTTGCATAAGTATCGCCTGCATTTATCACTCTGCAAACAAAATCCACGTGGCCACGTGGCGGGACCATGTCAGATAATCTAAAATCCCAGCTATACAAAAGTCGCATACGCCCGCTAAAGAGATACGCCTCGCATTATTGGATAGACGGAATCATAAATTTAAAATATATCGCCTAAGAAGATGAGCAAACACTGGGACATTTTGTATGGGAATATTGCATGAAAGGGTATGCTTAAAAAATATTTCCTAATTGTATATAATATTGCTAAGTCAGATATTATTGCAGTATTTTTTCACTTTACATATAGGAGTAATAGTAAAAATAGTTGAAAACCCGGCAAAATCCGTATTTCTTTATTTTGAGCCTATTACAAAAAAACTATAACAAAAATAGCTAATACTTTTTTTATGTTGAAATTTTGATTCAAGCCAGTTAATATTTTATATGTAATTAGTGATGAAATAATCATGATTATGTCAAGAAACAATACTGAAATAACAAATTTATCTTTGAAGATTGCCAACTTTGTAATATTCAAGTAGAGTTTGCCATGTTTGCAACAAAACAAATAATTCATAATATTAGAACCAATTTTTATTTTTTGACATCCATCATATTCTCTCTGTAACCTTTATTGAAATTGAAAATAAAATGTATATTTACATACGGGCCATGTCTTTGTAGGATTTTTATTATATTTCATTTGTTTATTTATTTAATTAAACATATTTTAATATGACATTTTTTTAGACGTAAACTAAGAAAAAAAAAATATCTGTACAAAAAACGGGTAATGCTTATTCCAGAAGTAAATTAATTGGTCAGCGCATTTGGCTATCATGCAAAAGGTCTCGCGGTCGATTCCCAACAGGATTTAAATAAAATATTTATTTATAAGAATATTTTTTTCCCTAGAATTATTCATATTCCCTGTACTGGAACTTGACGCGTAAGACTTATCATCTTACCTTCATATAATAAAAATGATCAATATACGCTGCGATTGGTGTAGGTACTAATGCAGTACCGTATGCACCATTAGGTGTGGAAAAGGAATAATAAATACCTGAATCTACAAATTCGAAAAACATAGTTAAATTCGATTACTTTTACATAATTTGTGCATCTTACTGTTGTGCATATAAACTTAATTTTATAATAAAGATATCAGTCTCGAAGATGTCGCGAAAGCAATGAAACCAGTAACTGGTTATTACGAATTTGTAGATTGAAGTACCTATCACTCATCTTTTATTTCGATGGTAAATTACAATTACATGAAATAAATTACAATGTGTAAATAAATCCGAACTTCTAGTCCTATTTAAAATTCTCAACTCACTTTTTGATACGCCTGAACTGATACGAGCACAATAGAATTAAATATCCCAACCTTAGACAAAACATACTCTTTCATACCGATAACCATAGAACTAACTATGGTTTTCATTCACCTATGCCTAGAATTCTTAAGTCTGCCAATTATAAATACCAGTCTTGATTTCTTTGGTAACAAGTTGTCTTTTTTCCAACGATCACTGAATCAGATTAAATTATTAACACCTCTCTCCCGCTTCCACTCCCACTAAATTTACTTTATACCATTGTGTCTTTCTACTTTCCTTTATAATAATTTTCTTTGTATAAATATGTCCTTAAAAATGCCTATTCGGCGTATATTGAAAAAAATACGTAGTTAATTCCTTTGAAAACAAAACTTTTGTTACCATGACTTGCGTGGAGTTTATGATTTTTTTTTTATTATTTTGGTATCTGAATGTTATTCATTTCAAATTCATTGATTTTTTCTTCTAAGTAAATTTGTATACTAAAAATTATTTTGTACATAGTGTCAACTGTATAATTTATGAAGATTTTTGGTACTGAATGCTTAGAGATTAACGTCAGGGAAACCGATACGTGATACGTGAAAAAGAAAAAGAAATTGAATTTCAACGCGAAAATAATATTTGTTAACTAATATTGTGTTAAAATAGTCTGTAAATTCGAGTAATTATCGCACAACTGCCTCTCTGCACTATTCATAATCAGCTACTATCTAATGCTGATATCATTAACTATAATGACGTAATATTATAGCTTTGCTATACCGATATAACCCGAGTACAACGGACACACTAAGCATTAATTACGGACATAACACTTTATCAAAAATCGTATAACATTTATTATGATTGTGGGTATAGTTAACCGAAGAAAAATGTTTTTTAAATACTGTTAACATGATAAAATAGTAATTTAAAGAATCTTCTCATTTTTCACGTCATTTTTATGTGTGGTAACTTATCATCATCATCATATCCCTATCCGCACACGATGGTGCATAGAGCATCACATTGGTAAGTATAAACCCTCTTTTAAAAAACACGCACTATCCTGAATTCAAACTATTTAGTTATATCTATCTGTAGGGTCGCAGTGAGTCACATCTAGCTGGAGGGTGTGATTCTATAAAATGTTGCAAACGCTTAGTTGAATTCCACCGGCAACACTACTGACTAGTCCAACTCGTTAGCGTCAACGTCGTGGACCCTGGGCAATGGGATCACACTCATAACGGGGTGATCACAGCAGATAACGAGGGGATTAAAGGCGAGTTTCTGGCGCCTCCAAACCAGAGCCAACCAGCTAAGGAAAGGTAGCCCCGACAAAAAATCTACCAGAGAAGGCAACGGGAAAACACTGGTCATCTTTTCCCAGGAATCACCATGGCGAGTAAATTTATCCAATAAGCAGTTATCCTGGCTGCGGCGCAGCGCAGGATCAAGATGCTTTCGCTGTAGTGATCGCCAACATCCGGGGGACCTGACAAGGCACCGCAAGAAAAGTTATATCTTTATATTAACATTTTTTGTCTATGATGTAATTTGTTGCCCTTTAATAATAAGGAATATTTTTATGTTTTTTTATATTCTTTATTTCCTATTTAAATTACAATAAAACAAAAAAAGTACCTGCTAATATTTTACAATTTTTTTTTTCTCCTATATTATACAAAAATATTATACCGCCTTTTTACTATAGGAGAAGAAAAATCATAAACTATTCTTGTTTACCCACGAACAGGCCATGGCTGGGATTTTTAGTTTACTATTCTTACTTTGTGTGTAATTATTTTTTGTTTTTTGAATATTCTGTTTTACCTCTTATGTATATTGTAAAAAGAAACGAAAAATTCTCATAATAAATAAAAAATATAAAATTAATGAATATAAAAATCAGTATGATTTATACATGTTACTTGAATATAATGTGATCAGACTTACGCTTCAGTAAATAAATAAAAGAAAAATTGACATTACTTCCCTATCCGCACCCGGTGCGGTTGTGTAAAGGTCACTGAATTTTTAAACCAGATGTGGCGTATCTCGATAACCTGTTACGTAAAATTAAGGTAATCAGTCTAACGCTTCAAGTGCCAGTTTAGGGTCAGTAAAAAAAAGAATTCAAGAATAATTTTTAAAACAAAGTTTTCATCGAGTCTGTCAGGAATCGAACTAGAGACTTCAATTATTGTAGGTAAATACGCCAACCACTAGGCGGGATTAATTACATTCGATTACCTTTTCTAGGATCTTCACCTGAGCCATTAAGTCGAAAACACTTGTTCACGGTTCTATTTCACATACAAAACTGTATTAGTTATCCGTCTGGACCCATGAGCAATGAGCAAATGCTGAGAAGTTCCTGATTTGGCCTACTTTAGTATAGCTTTCCCAATCCCAACAGTTTAAATAAATTTTGATAGTGTAATATAATTGCAGAAAAATCCTTTTTTGAAATATTAGCCTTGTATATTATAAACAAGGTAAAAATTAATGCAACTCCCATTAAAATATTTAAAAAATACATCTGGACCCATATAAACATAGTTCAAATTGTTAACTATCAATAAAACTTAATGTCTACAGTGGCTAAAAAATTTAATATTATGTATTATTTTCCTATAAATTTATATTCACGATATTGGCCCGTTTAAATTCAAGCCACAGAATAATGTTACGAATTATTTTTTTATTTTAAAGAGGTATAATATAGATATATAAATATAAATATATACATATACCTTTTCGACCCTAAACGTGAACAAAATACTCGAGTTCTTTAGGGGGTACCAGAAATACCCCAAATAAAGTGCTATAAATACATTTTGGAAAAAAAGTTAGTTTGATTGTCATGGTAGTATTAAAAAAATTCATTGCTTCTCTTGCTGCTACACGTTGAATAACACTGACGGAAAAGCACAGCGGGGAGTTGGGAGGTAGAATGCATTATTGCTGGAAATAAGCGACCAAATAGCAAGAAGCACACTTGCGAACTGACCAATTTATCGAAGATAATTAAACTGTAGAGTGAATGAATTGTAAAATTTGCTGTTTACACGATGGATAAACAAAGACAATTATTTTTGAAAGAATTTGGCAGAATGTTTTATTGATTTCGATACATTTTCAACATTATGAGGTAGGATTATGCAAAAATGGAAATCAATATAATGATTAACATAAAAGTAATTATTAAAAAATGCTACCTGGGGAACCCTAGACAGCACTTTAGATCCGGAAGGGTTAAACAGTGTAGCATATCTTTAGAGATACCTTTAAAAAATAATTCGTCCTTAATACCCATTCCTTATCCTGAAAATTGTAAAGAGTTCATGCATTTCCAACAGAAAGCAGAGCATCGCCTAAACGCTGTGAAACTCTCGCTAACACAATAGCATTGTTTATTTAGACTTGCCTACGTTGAACGTTGTTATACTTTATTATGAGTTTTAGTACCGGGGCATCATTTTACACCAAAGCCCTGTACGAGGGAGTAAGGATAATATATTGCTGAAGAGAATTTATGTTAAACGTAACAAATATTACAGGAGCCATAAGCTGCCAGGTCTGCACGTAGATTTATGGAGGTTTTATAGCGCGGGGTAAACTTGTGATATTATGTGATCGTTTGTTATCACTTTAAAATCATACTGTCACTTGTTTTACGTAATTGAAAAAAATACTGCAATGGCACGTTTAAATTGAAAAACCTTTTTTCTCAACTAACCTCATTTTAAAACAAGACATTAACAGTAAAAATGTACCTATTAACTAATTTGACGAACTATGTACAATTCAGAGAAATCAGTTTCCACAAAAATGAAGTGAATTTTAAGAATTGTTATGTTAATAAACCATTATGTTCATTATTATATCACTCTGTCTTTGCAAGCAGATCTCACTTTCTCTATATTCATACATCATATCATGCACATATGTCGATTATTCCTTTAAGTCGTTTTTTGTCGTCCATTCGTTTTACATTTCCAAACAACGCAGAACCTCCTTTTTTAATTTCATCGAAAGGCTTATATCAGTCTTAAAAAGATAATGCACGGATCGCAACATAACCTATCGTACATAGTGAAGACAGAGTAATACGGTCTTCTATCCTCTCTGCCTACCCTTTTGGGGATACGGTGTGAGGGTTTGTTTGTTTTTTATTATTAATTGATAATAATATAACATCATACTGACTTTTGTAAGTCAACAGGATCATTATTTATGTATATATTTTTTTACTGACCGATTTTGAAGCTTCACAAGGTTTCTTATCAAGGTATAAACGAATATTAGTAATGAATACCTTGTAAGCTTGGATAAAGCTTGTGTAGCTTCGAGAGCGATCTATTAAAAAAATAAGCAAGTAGTTGAAAACAAAGTTGTTTTATTTTCATTTTGATATTATTTCTAAATTTTACTTTCCATAACTGTTTTTTTTTAGTTCAGTCACAAATCATTCCTGATTGTGTCACTATACGTTAAAATGTACTTTTGTACATGATATATGCTTTAAAAGTAGATACAATAATGCATATTTAGGCAAAAAATACATAAAATCTCTCTTACTTCTTTATAATATTCTTCACCATCCTTGATCTCCAAATTATCTTGCGGAGAATTTCATTTACCTTCCTGATCATCGTCTTTCGCTTTGCTCTTCTCAGGAGAGAACACTTTCCACTCCTCGGCATAGCACATCATTTTCAGCTATTCCTTTTCCGTCCAAGCTGCTAGACTTTGCTACCTCTTCATATAAAAAATACACCTTCTCTAGCCACCTTCAAAAAAACGCCAGAAACATTATAACATATCTCCAGAATCCTGAACTCCCTGAGTTTTACTGTTTTTTTTTTAAATCTTAAATATAAATTTATATCCCTTTTTCTTTCCTTGGTTTTTTTTCTCTCTCCTTCTAAACACACTATCTGATCCCACATCCCTCATAATTTAACATGTATCTCGTAGTGTACATTTTTTATTTTATTTAAGTTAATATGCGCAAGCCTTATCTCCCAATTAAAAAACAGCGATTTTTTAAAAGAAATTAGATTTTTTAATTTTATGTATGTACCTATCTTTTGGTATATATTGATTTTTTTTTTAGTACAAAATTTTGACCAATCTCTTCTTCTTGTACAATCTGTTATTTTGTTGGCTGGAATATATTACTTTTAACAATAAGTCCCTCTAAGTACTTATCCTTTGTATTTGAAGATTTAAATAAATAAAAAACGAAACGAAATACCACACTAAAAAAGACTACCTTGTGATTGCTATAATTATATTATTGATACATTGGTTCTTATACATCTTTGTCTATTTTTTGTATAAAAGGCCACTGTCTACGTGGTACTAAACCGTTTTTTTTTAATCAGAGCTCAAAAACTTAAGTCCGTACGTGAATAAAAAATGATGAGATAATGTACAACAATATTATCTTCCTGTAGATTTTTGGTCATATAAGTATAAAAATAAGGGTTGATACATTGAAATATAGAATCACCCGTTATTTTGATCACCACGGAAGATCACAATGTGTTCATATTAACCGAAACATAGACAAACGCCGCCTGTTAGTTTCACGGGGCAGTTAGTAGCAGGGTGGTTAAAGGGGGGGGGGAATGTGGAGGGGGTGAGAGTGTATATTCATCGTTATGGCCTGTATGAAAGAAGAGTCCCTACACATCTAAAGCCGTAAAAGGAAATTTACGTGTACGGCATAACCCTTCGTCGCAGTTAGTCTAACAAGAAGCCTTCTCATGGCTTACTCTTTCCTTGGAGAGAAAGGCGGCACGCGATGAATTTGACACATTATTTAATTAATTCTGTAAAATTACAATTTTTTTATCACAGAGAATTTGTAAAATAAGACTTGTCAAATATTTTTTCAAATTAAAAATATCCCATATGAATTACGATTCTGACACTAACTACTTTTTTTTGATTTCGTGGTTTGACACATTTTTCCATAACACTATCCAATTATGACTAGTGAGTTTTAGAAATAAAGGAACAAAAAATTTAATCAACAATATTTTGAGTTTGTCCAGACAAGAAATGGATTCAACTCCCTGGGGAGCTGTTTATATTAACATATTACAACAGAGATGAAGAACATTTAAAAAAATCTCTTCCGCATAAATAATCGTTTCAGCTCTTTAACTTCACAAATATCAACAGATAAAAGAATTGAAGGAATATGGATGTTTAAATATGGGCAAAATGGTGAATGTTACACAGTGTGTAAAGTGGCCACTTAAACCAGCCATTGACAGGTCATTAGCCCTGTAGATGCCTAGACTTCTATACTACCTTCTTTAAAATGTTCTTCATCTCTATTGTAATAGGTTAAAATAATTTAATTTCAACCCCCCTTATCCCTCAACACACACCTTCACAAAAATAAAATACTGCATGATACAAAAACTTGACTTAATATCTCCATATGCTTGGATTTAATATTTAGTAGGCACAGTTTAAAAAAAAGGGATATTATCAATAACTAAATTTCATTCAGATAAGGAAGCTTTCGAATCCAGCAGGTAAGAAAATATTAAATAATTAGTTAAAAACAAAAGCGTTTCTTAATTTTCAAATTAAATAATGTTTCTAAATCGGTGCGAATGTACAGCGAAAAATATGAGCAGTGTCCGGGTGGAATGAAGATTAAACTTATTTGTGTATGTTCAATTATTATTATGGATGACTTATGAAGCGTAATACCTCAAGGGCGCTGTAAAAAGTGATAAAATAGTAAAATAAAAATAATTTCAACTGTTTTAATTTGTATTTTAAGAAAAACAATGTACTTTGTCATTACTTGCAAAGGATTTATTCAAATGATTTAGAGGACAAGTGGGTTTTAAGTTTTTTCCAAAACATCACTTCACTCTTACAGTAATAGATTCAGTGTCCTGGACGAGGATTGTCGACTCAATGGTTATGCTAAGGTAAAATCCAAAAAATGTCTATACAAATTTGATTGATTCCATTGAGTATGGAATCCAGTTCTTGTATGAAAACATAGCCAACTAGTCCAAGGAGTGTTCTGCTGACATTAGCAAAAAGGCAGTTATTTGCAAAAGTCGTATTTTGAAATATGACACAGTATTTATCTACTTCTATTAAAAAACCGTAATTAATCAGAAGTTAAAACATAGTTTGTCCATTGTTTTTTTAGCATAAAACCTGTGTGTGTCATATCTACGTTGAGTTTTTGGTTATGAATATCTAGATATTGTGTTATTTATTGCTTTAAAAACTTTAAAAACACTTTATGTTTTTACTGTTAATTGCAATACTACTGTAAAGGTATTTCAAATTGTTCGGGATTTCTTGTAGAACATTACCTCACATTTAACTCATTTTGTGATTTTTGACAAAAAGTTGCCTTTTTGCTAATGATGGATGTATAAAAGTTGTTAGGTGGTTTAAGGTATTGCCTGTGAAATAATACAGTCAGACAGATCTCACCCACATCAATTGAAATTTCGGCGTGTTAGCTTCTAAAAAATCAACAGAAAGATGAATCGGAAAAATGCGGTTGTTTAAATATGGACGGAATAGTGTTAATAATACACAGCGTATTTTTTTTTCCAGGGATTGGAAAAAGCCATTCTGCCATTTTTGGTGATCCTGTATAAATTACAAAGTATCACCCCAAAAGATATATTGTGAAAATCTAGGCACCTATTTGACTATGGCTAACTTAGTGATTGATAATCCTAAAATGATTTTGTCGGTATGACCGGTGCATTATTACTCTGAGGATTTTATTTCACACCCTGAACTGAATTTTTTATATGTCCGGCCACAGAGAAAAATAATTTAATTTATTGTGCTACAGATGTGCGTAGTGTATATTGTATATTCTACGCCTATGGGCTAAGAAACTCGGAGGCCATAAGCGTCCCGTGAACCGCGACTGTGCTATACCCAATTAACAGGGATTTATGGCTACCAAATAATTAACTCAAAGGCATTTCCTCTTCTTCTTCTCACATCTTCAGCAAGCTTAACTTTACACGACTCTCCTTCTACCCACCCCGCCTCCTTTGCGATCTTACAGCCTTACTTGAATCTTTTACGACCAACAATTTTTAAGAAAGAAAAATATCATTTTTGACGTCTATTCGTTGCTTATATACTGTGTATTAATTCATTTAAAACGATATTTTACAGGATTTTTGACACTTATGATCGTGTCCGAGCATAATGAAAAAGACGATTGTTTTGCGAACGCAGGTTATGGATTCGATTCCATCTGGTATAAATAAAATCAATACTATTTATTTCTTGACCTATGCCATGCTGTATTTAAATTATATTTTTATAAAGAACTGTGTTGCGAAAAAGTTTTATTCCTTTCAAACTTGTGCAAGAATATTCTTGTTCATATATTTTTTCCCTTTACGTGCTCCTTATAGAACGTAGGCAAATTATTTATTAATTTATTTAAACACTTTATTTACATATACAGTTAACATACAAATGCATAAGGGCGGGCATATTGCCTTAAGGCTATTCCTTCCTACCTACTCAAACCGTTTAGTTCGAGAAAATCAGTAGTATGTAAACATATCGTTGGTATATTAATAATTTTAGTATACAACAAAATATATCTATGCACCATTGAGGTCGCCGAAAATTTACGGGAAAAAAGTCTTCTTCGTTCATTAAAATATCCCCTAAATTCAATTTTTTTTTACTTGTGCCCACAAAAATTCAAAAGCAGCAAGTTTTTTTTCAATTACTGGAACCCTTTAGTACGTTCCTTGTTTTTTTTTGTATACGTTGGTAAACAGGATTACACAGAAAATATTGTTTTTTACTTTGACAGCTAACCTTTTTATTTTTTAGAGCGAATTCCTGTAGTCCTTATAATTGATAAGTAAAGCAAGTTTTAAACCAATTTTAATAAAATGAAATTAAATTACTTTAACTAACAGATGAGAGTAGTAGAAGCAAACTAAGAAATTTCCATTAAAGGCGTTACTTAGATATTTGCGAAAAACTTTGAAAAAATTTGTTAGATTTCTAATTATGCTTTACTAACTCAATGAAAAATGCTTAGTTTTCTGCGTCAAGTAGTACAATTGAAATCTGTTTTTGCAAGATTAAAAGATGGTTTTTAATTTCGCTATTATTTAGGTAGGTTGGTTTTTATGTAAAGTTTATTTTGGCATCGATAAATAATTTTATGTTTTTGCTGGAGATTTGTATGTTTGCTTCTAATACCCTCATATATTGTAAGATAACTACACATTTAAATTAATTTTGTCGATTGATTATTAGTTTTAATCCCATTGTTTAAAAAAAATGAATGTTAAATAATTTCAAAAAAAGACAAAAAAACATTAAAAATACCCAAAATTTTGCAAATACACGTAATTCATTTAGTGCACACATAATAATTAATATTTGTTTTATCCTTAAGAATTAATTTAGGTGTAAAAGGGTTTATAAGTCAACTTGATAGTAGTATCAATCACATTCAAAATAAGTTACAGTAAAAATCCGTAAATTTATTTCGCTCAACATCTCTATACGAACTAACAAAAGCACCCCAATCGCTTTAGATGACTGTTTAAATATCATTACCTATTCCATAATATTTCCAAACAAGGGATGTATTGTGAATCAGGAGGAAAACAAAACACAATCAGCTGAGCGCTCATTGGACCGCTGGCGGGTGGGGAGGTCACGTGTGTGGCACGTGACTGACACGTGGCAGATTGTCATCGGTAATAAAATTCACTACCTCCGATGATAAAAAAACTACCCACAAAGATTTGGCTTATTTCCGATTTGAAAAAATCTTTGAAAAAACCTATCCTCGAAGCTATTGAACGATGACGCAAAATTAAAATAAAATTTGAATTTTCTTAATTATTTGCTTTTCGCGCAAAAAATATGTTGGTCCAACGTTAGTGACTATCAAACCTGTATTAATTTGTTAATTTAAATTGTTTTTTTTTTTCATTCACGAACTTATTATGATTTTTTAGGATTTGCTTAAGATAAACTTTAATAATTAAAAAGAAAAAATACATATACGAGTAGTAAGTTCAAATAAATATTAAATACATGTGATACAATAGTAAAAAAAGGAATAATTTTTTTTAATAAAAAAATACCATAAAAAGTAATAAAATATAAATTGTACGTATTTAGTTACAGACATGATAAATTTAAAATGATAATGGAATCATGGAAATGAATATGTGGTTATAAAAAGAAAGAAAATAAATAAATATTAAATTCAACAACCAGTTATGTTTTGATTAATAAAATACTACGTCCTAGTAAAATGATTATCATGATAAATCAATGTGCAAAAGACAGTTTAAATAATTTGAAAACAATTGTCTTACCTGTTTTGTGACAGAATCGATTAGTCGCACAAATATATCCTGTTCTTGGCGCATTCCTGTAAATAAAAAGAGGAATTAAATCACTTAGAAAATTTTACAAACCTACAAATTAGATCGTAGAATCATGTTGTAGCTCATTTTAATTCCGAACCAATATAAAATGAATTTTTCTTCTGACATTGCTTAGTGAATCTTAATTTTAATTTTCAAGAAAATATTTCTGTATTTCGTTATTCACGCTTTTATTTATATTTTTTACCAGTGACCGGGTATCGTCATTACCGACATCTTTAGACTAGTCGTGACTGGCGAAGTCGGTCACGACGAACCCGGTAAGTAGAGTAACATAAAGGTAACTAGAATAAACACGAGCGCACAAAATAAGTTTCCTCAACCTGCGGCCAATTGGCATATGTTTGATAGAACGGACTTTAATCTGTGGCGAGCATTCCCCGGCTACTTTTCTCTTTGCATGTACTGAAATTCCTATATGTACGCTAAGATACTACACAAATCGATCGGGAAAAGATAAAAAAAAGCGATAGTAGATATAACCTTTCACCGGTAAACAATGTTTTTATCTTAATTAATACTTGTTGGAAATAGCTATTTTAATGTCTTATTAATATGTTATCAGTACTTATATTTTCTATCTCTGTCCTGTTCAGTTAGTCGGGCGTATAGTGAGACAATAAACAAAGATGACGCGTATGTGGAAGAGAGTGACATACTGAACAGAACTTACAGTAGACCGATGTAAACAGTCCGCGCTTTTTAATGTACTACTTGTTTTGCTTGTCAAAGTCAACGTGATATAACATGACGACACTTGTTCCCCCCGCTGGTCAATCTCTCTCCTTTGGGGACGACTTTTTAGGTTGGATTTGTATGGAGTGTTATCTCTTTATATTATATCTCAATGATTTTCGATTAAATATTTAGCAATCGGATTAAATATTTTATCATTATTTCCATATTCGCAAACAGTGGTGCATACTCGGATTATAGTGTATCTGAATCATTAATGTTGAATGAAAGTAAGGTTATCAATCTTACGTTTTAGATAAAAATATGATCGTATTATAACAGAGATGAAGAACTTTTTAGAGAAAAAAATATACAAGTCTAGGCATCTACAATGCCTATGACCTGTCATCGGCTGGTAAGCGTGGCCACTTTACACACTGTATAACAATCATAATTTTGCCCATATTAAACTTCTATATTCCTTCAATTCTTCTATCTGTTGATGTTTGTCAAGCCATCTACCTATTATATTTCACTTAAATAATTCAATCAGATGAATCTCACTTGTATCAATAAACGTTTTAGCTCTATAACTTGACAAACATCAACGGATGGAAAAATCGAAGCCATAGAGATGTTCAAATAAAGGCAGAGTTATGAATTTTTCACAGCGTGTTAAATGGCCACTCAAACCAGCCAATGACAGGTCTTAAGCCTTGTAGATGCCTAGACTTCTATATTCCCTTCTATTAAGTGTTTTTTATAGTTGTTGCTATACGTTAATATTAACGGCACCCTTGGGGTTGAATCCAATATTTGTCAACTAAAATTTTGACAAACTCAAAATATTTTTGATGTAGATATTGGTCAATACACAGTAAAAAACTGAATTCACTACAAGGCGATCGAAAATATTTTTTGCTTTAACCCGTATTAAAAGTAATTCCTGAAAGTTGAAAAGTGTTCCTGAAAACTCCGTTCGTCATCCCATTTGTCTCATTTACCGTTCCCCCTAGAACAGTGTACCGGGAAATACTTTATGCCAGCGAGGACACTGTAGTAGCAATGACTGCACAATTTGTTAACAGGTTAAAATTACGCGAAACGACATTTATTTTCCGCCATGAAAGCCCCTAGTGTTGAACCCGCCTCGCTATAAAAGCCTGTTTGGATTTCAGCCATTTTAAAATTATTTGTGACATTGCGGCATTAACAAGCATCGTTTGTTTAAATTTATATTTAACCTGGTCGCTTATTTAAAACAATAAAATTAGATATTTTTATTATTTAAGCAACGTCACGATTTTTTTTCCGAATATTTTTTCCAATAGGGGTTTATTTCTTTTTTTTATTTTAAAATAATGAGGGTCCTCGAAATACTGTCAAGCAAACAAAAAACTCTTTTGTTTTTATTAGTGGTTTAAAAAATATTTTTTAATTTTTAATTTCAAATTCCCACGAAAACGGTTAATTATATTGGCCTGGCCTCTAATACGTCAAGATTTGGTTTAATCTTAAACTTTGTTTGTGACAATTTAATTTTAAAAAGAATATCGTCATTTTGTTAACTATCTCAGTATATTCTCACATGCAAAATTAAAATTAAAAAAAAAATATTGTTAAGTGTCCTCGACACGGTTAATCCCAGTGAGGTCACATTATTTTTATTTTTAGTCATTGTTTACTATGTAGAAAAAAATATGAATAAATAAATAAATCTTAACGCCACAATTATCAAAGCAAAACTCGCCGCGTTTTTGTTAATACATATTTTTGAACTATTTGATTTTTAAAATTATGTATGAAAACAAATCTCCACGATATCCATGTTGATTTTGAAAACACAATTAATTTTTATAAATCCATTTCACATGTTTTTATCAGTATTCGTAGTATCCGATACGATACTTCGTTAGACGGCCAACTGTGAAACTAGCGTCGCGGGTTCGATTCCCGCCAGTAACAAGAAAACCATCCAAGAAATATTTTTTTATCAATTAGTCTGGGTGTTGTGGTATATTTTTCATGGCTCCAATTAATTTACTAAATTACTAAGACAAGGCTTTCATTGAAGCATTTTAATTAAAAAATAAAAACCATCCATATTTAAAGGTACTTAAACCTCATGATTTAAATATAAATTTTGTACGAATAAATTTCAAACACAGAAAAAAATTCAAATTGTGGATTCAAAATGAAAGTGAAAAAAAATGTTTTGGTAAAAAAATAAAAATGCCTAATAGTGAAATTATGTCGATCACATATAAAAAAAAATGTTTTACTGTGACGACCACTTATTTTTTTTTACTATTTCATTCTTAGAATAGTGAAATGTTAGCTTATACATGGTCAAATTTCGAAAAGTCTTGTTTTAACCTTTTTTTTTCTAAAAAAAATTACGATAGTGACAAAAATTATCAACTGATTAATAGAAAAAAATATAGTATTTATTATTTGCCAAACAAATGTTTATTTAACGAACATGATAAGGTGAAAGTGAAAAATCTTTGAAAGCTAACATTTATTGGAAGAGAAAGTTTTCCTCGAGAAAACGCGAAAGAATAAATAATTTGCCAAACATCAAAAGCCTTCTTAATACGCAATATAAATATCCATAAACACAAATATACACATAACTGGTAAATAACATAATAGCGCTAAAGTATATTTACATAGTCGATAAGAAAAGCTCAAAAAAGTCCCTAAAGACTCGTCGGAAGAAATACACAGCAATACAGACGCTCTCCGTATTTATATTCATATACCTGCAACAACCTACTTCTCGCTAGGACTTTGAAGGTATAGCTTTTAGTGCTGCCAGTCTAAAGCTTGTTATTAATCGAACGTGTTTTTGAGAAGAACTCAAAAATAAAAAATACTTTTTCGTCAGATTAACGGTGGAAATATAAATACAATCGTCATTTGAAGCCATAATGTTAATGATTTATTTTTACAATTTAGGAACAAACATTAAAAATTTGTCACATAAATATGAAAATAAAGGTTTCAGATCTTTAACTTCACAAACATCAACATATGAAAGAATTGAAGGAATATAGGTGTTCAAATATGGACAGAATGGTAAATGTTACACAGTGTGTAAAGCAGCCACTTAAACTAACCAATGACAGGTCATAAATCCTGTAGATGCCTAAACTTCTAAATAACCTTCTTTAAAATATTCTACATCTCTGTTGCAATATGTTAACACAAATATAGAGCTTGAAAAATAGAGAAAACCTTTTTTTTAATGAAGAAAACAGGCGTTGCCTAGTGAATTAGTGAGTCGGATGAATCTCACTCACATGATAAAAGTTTTTGGCTATTTTACTCTACAAAAGCCAACAGATGGAAAAGTTGAGGAAATGGGAATATTTAAAAATGGGCAGAATGGTGAATGTTACGCAGCGTGTAAACTTGCCACTTAAGTCAGCTATTTTTTACCTTTCATTTGTGTTATGATTATTTTTTTCCCATCAAGCAACATTACGCGGTGACATCACGATTGCGCGCGGCGAAAGAAGGGCATAGTAAGGGAGTTATTGGACACAGTCCAATACATTCAAATATGATTCTACGCTCTTTCTGGACGATTCTTAATTATATGGTTCGCTACTTAATTAGGTTATATGCGTTAGGGATATTAATTTGAGCATTTTTTTTTCAACTGATTGGTGGTCACATACATAATTCAGATATTCTGAATGAGTTAAGTCTATTTGTCTTCGACAAAGGCAACACAGATTGTTTTATTTATTACGATGCAGAACCAATTTGCGAATGGCTATTTCTGTAGGTAAGGCAATCTTGTTATTCAATCGTATCGCCTCTGATATCGATATAAAATTTATTACAATGGGATTTTTCTCTGTGGAGTGATTTTCAAATTGTACTTAATATAATAAAAGATTTCATTAAACTGTATTTCCTAATAAATTTAGGGCAATTAGGAAGTCATTGCCAAAGTTCGACTGTGAATACTAAAACATTCCCATACAACTACGGTCCATGGTCTACAGTCTACAATATGCTGACTATGGAGTAGAAGCGCTTGCATATCGAATAGCTATTTGTAGATACATTTGGTACATTTAATTTCCTCCAAGTATTCCTTATGGCGTATGTATTCGAAATGGTATCAATGTTAATCCAATTGAGCGAAATGTGATGTTAGTTTTAATAGAAAAGGTATATTGCTTGAGATGTAAAATTTGCGCTGAAACGTACATATGAATATAATGTTATAAAAAACAAATAACAAATGAAGGCATTATACTTTTCTGCCCCCTAAGCATTACAACTTTTTAAGCAAGGACACATTGGTGAAAAAATGAAAAACAATATTTTCAAAGCTCGAGTCCATAAATGGATTGCTAAAAAGACTAGACAGGAAGCTGAGAAATATGTTTTATAAATAGTTTTAGTTTCTTGAAAATCCTTTCTCGTTTTATTGATGTAGGTATGTTTTAATTTTTTTTATTTCTTTTGAATTTTTACACAATTGATGTGAAAGTATGTACAATTATGTATAAAATAAATAATACACTGACACTCCAAAACATGCCTGTGGGCCAGTGGAGTGGCTACATCCATAAATAAAAATTAAATTAAATTGAATGTACCTATTGTGTAAACATTTTATTTTGTAAACTATGTATTTGTATTTTATATTGTTATAAATAAATAAATAAAAAAAATTAAAGTACTTTTCTCTCTTAAGAAATGTTACAAATAATTTTTCAAACGATGCTTTATTTTCCAAGTTTGTCGTCTGTGTCTTGGCAGATAATTAAAAATTCAATATTTATACAATGAGATGGTGAGATTTGTTAGGAGATTATTCAGCTAGGCCATTTTTTTTATGTATTGTTTTATGAGCGCTATGATTTTTCGAAGTTCTGTCATTTTGAAATAACTCCGTCTGTGACGTCATAACTTCTAGTCGGAGAGCTTTGCTGATAAGTGAGTGAACTTCCCGGAAACCAGAAATTCATCACAACACTATATCATTGGTTGATTCTTAAGAACTTGTGAAGACTTTAAAGTAGTTCATTTTCTTTTTAGAGGAATAACCCGCTAAGCTCTATTTAGAGGCTTGTCAGCAGGTGGGATATATGATATGAAAAGAGGTAATAAAAAATACACAACACCCGGACCGAATGAGAATAAAATGTTTTTTCATTTTTTTTCTTTTAATTGGAGGGAATCGAACCCGCGATGCCAGCTTCACAGTTAGCCGTCAACAGCCAGAAATAGAGAAAAATCTGGGATTGAAACCACCTTTTAAACAAATATATCACGCCGACCCTACCAAGAATAGAACCTGTACCTCAAGCATGGTACGCGAACGTGCCAACCACTACTTGAATTTTTATCTGAAAGCAGCCATCGAGTCGAAAACACTCGTCCTGGATTTAAGTTATACTTCAAACACAGAACTGTGTTTATCATCCGTAACAAATAAACATTAACATAATTACTTTTGTCCAATCCAACTGGTGTTGGTGCTCCCTTAGTGATAATTTAAAAAAATCTTACAAATGTATTGAATATATATCTAAAACCGTCAAAGTTATGGTAAAAAAAAAACGTTTGCCTTTGTTAAAAAACTACTACAAAAATAAATCTGTTCCTTAGAGGATAAAACACGGAGTCCATTTTTTGCAGTTTTGAAGTTAAAATGCAGAAATTATCGCAATAAGCTATTTATAGGTAAATAAAATAACATAGTCCACTTTCGGTTTAAAAACTTTCTTTTTAAATTGGAATAAAAATCGGAAGTTCAGGACGTTTCTTTTTCTTCTTTGCACCACAACAGGCCAGTAGGCCCAATTAAGGTGGTGTATTACAACACCGAATACCCGGATCGAGAAACATCAATTTTTAAATTTTTGTGTCCTCACCGGGAATCGAACCCGAAACCTTCCGTGTGTGAGTCGAGCGTCCGCCACTACACCACGGAGGCCGTTAATAACTCAATAACTTAATGCAAAAAACATCAATTGTCCCTGGTACACTACTTTTATATATACAACAGAAAAAAAACATTATTTTACTTATGTTTCGGAAATCGAACAATCACAAAATCTAGTCAGGAACATTTCATTAAATGTGATTCCCGTGGTTTATCGTTAAAGGTACAAAGTTTATTTGCATTATTTTAACTGTCGAATTTCTAAAATTCATTTTTTTTATACCCTGATCCTTTTTCCCGTGCATTCTTCGTATGTGTTATATTTTTATTATGCATGTATTTCAGCGCCGTACCTGTAGCACTAACACAAAGCTATTTCGATGCTACATCTTGTAATACGAACAGTATGAATTTTATTTTTATACATTAAATTTAAACGTTTTACGCTTAAAGCATCGTGTAACAGTTTGAGTTGCATGTTTATAGCGAGAAATGGGTAATACAATTTGATATTACTAGTAGAAGTTACAAGTTGACTCCTCTTTTATATTTCTATACGATAAACGTGGAAAACTTCTAAAACTCTTCAGTACTCGATTAAAGTATTTTGTATTGTGTTATTCAGTTTAAATAAAATAATAATATAATTTTTTTAAAATTGTCTTATTTACAGTTGTATTTTTTTTTTAGTGACAAATAAGAATACAATATTACAACTAAATACATTTTTTTACATTAATCATGTACATATATTTACATTAACGTTTCCCATTACGAAAAAGAAATAAACAATTCTTGTGTACATAATGGGGAGTGACGTCTTACAATAGTTTATTTTATTTAAATTAATATTTTTTTTAGGATAACATATACAGAGTGTTCTTTAAACTCTGTCACATCCGAAACCACGATGATCAGTATGGGCAAGAAGACATATTAGCATATTTAAAAAAATATTTAGAACAAAGAAAAGTTTAAAAAATAAAATATTTAAAAAAACAAATGGTTGCTTACTTCTGCAAGGAAGAAGTGAGGGGAGCGCAGCGCAGTATCCGACTCCCCCCTTCTCATAACTTTGTTGCACAAGTAAGCAACCATTTGCTTTTTTTAATGTTTATTTTTTAAAAATTTTATTCGTTCTAAAAAAAATATTTTAATGTGCCAATACGTCTTCTTCCTCATACTGATCATGTGGTTTCTGATGTGACGATGTTTTTAATAAGTGTTACATAAAGACGAATTATAATGTAGCTTTTCAATTCTTTCTTAAATATATTGTTTTTCTGACTGTACTTTTTTATCATCTTTGTTCATTTCATTTAAGAAAAATATTCCTCTATAAGTATGATGATGTTGTGCAGTAGTTGTTTTTAATTTAGGAATTAAGATATTACCACCTGTTCTAGATCGCATACTTACGTTTTGTGACCTAGAAATACTACTATTTATTTTATCTTTATGTATTTGAAGCAAACAATTCTTTTTATATAGAAATTTTCTATCGATAACCTTAAATTTTTTAAATAATTCAACAGTGGGAAAAGTAGACGGTTTTTTCAAAATAACTTTAATAATTAATTTTTGTATTTTTTCAACCGGTAAAATATTTGTTCATTTTTATTTTATTGTATTTTATTTGGGAAACCAACAGTTCTACATACATATTACATACAAACCCAGCAAGAGAAAAGTGCTTGTTAATTTGATTAATGGATGCATTGAGAAAATAGGAAACTGGATGGCTGAAATAGACTTAACACTTTACCCATCTAAAACGGAATAACTACAGATGGCTTCAACCAGACGATAGAATTTGGTTTAGGATACGGCACTACCCGATGTAAGGAGTACCGCTTTACCCACCGTTAAATTACTGGGAGTCATCCCTTATTCTGACTTTTTTCTTGACGCTCAAATTAGTAGAACGATAAGTTCATGCTTTTACCAGCTGAGGCAGATTAAATGCATATACAAACAATTGCCAGTTAATGCCGCCCGTCAATTAATAAATGCGTTTGTAGTGACTAAAGTCGATTATTGTATTGGTATCTACGCCGGTCCACCAATGAATAAAATGACTCGCCTACGTCTGTATTGAATGCCGCAGCGAAACTTATTTTTGGAATCTCTAAGTTCAGTCATATCACTCCACTACTTTGGAAATTACACTGGCTACGTTTTCCACAGAGGGTGGAATACAAATTCTGCTGGCTTATGATTGTATAAGTTACTGCACAACTCTGCTCCAGAATATCTAAGGGAACTCTCAATTACATATGAACTAGCTGACATACGTCTTACGCTTAGATCAGCTACATCTACGTCAAAAGGAAAAGTTATTATACCTCTACGCAAACAGCGCACTAAATTCGGCGAACGCGCATTTGCGGTCGCAGGCCCTACGGCATGGAATGCTCTCCTAGCAGAGGTCCGAAACTGTGAGAGTGAAGTGATGTTTTGGAAGAAACTTAAAACCCACTTGTTCGCCAAATCGTTTTAATAAATTCTTAGCATATGGTGACAAAGAACATTTTTTTTCTGAAATTTAAAATTAAATATATATATTTAAATAATCACTTTGTAAAGCGCCTTTAAGGTATTATATTACGAAAATGGCGCTTTATAAGTTATCTATAATAAAAATAAGAATAATATTTTTAACTTTAAAAACCCGATAGAAAAAAACTCGTAGAACCAATACCAGATTTCCACAAAGTATACAAAGTTAGTAAAGAAAATATATTACATGTTATATAAATACATATAAGTTTATACATTTAAAAATGTTATTTTCATGTATTTTTTTTAAAGAGCAGTAATTTATTGTAAATTGGGCAAGATTATGACAAGGATGCTTGAAGAGAGGATAAGGAGGGGAAGGGAGATGTACATATTTATTTTTATAATGTCTACTGAGTTACGTAATGCATTTTAAGTGTAAATTTTAAATCTGACAGTGATGTTTGTGCAGTCTGTGTCTTTAAATTTTGTATTTTACACTGAAAAAGTGTACGAAAAAAAAGCATTTTCAACATACAATGTTTTACTTATTGGTACATGAAACAGGTAGTACTGTCTGCAAATCCTAGCTAGCACATGTATTGTTATTAAACTAAGTAGTTCTGCACAGTCAACTATTCCTGTCATAATTTTGTGAAGCAGTTGTTGGTCCGCACACACTTTGCGGTATTGTAGAGAAGTAATTCCATGGTTCGTGGAGGCAGCGAGAGTTGATACATAAGAAATAGCAGTTTTGTATTCAAGGTACTTTAGAAATTTGCTTGGAATATTTTCTATTCTTGTTAAATATATGGCATACTGGGGATTCCATATCTGAGATGCGTATTCCAAATGGCTTCTAACAAACGTATGATATAATGAAATTAGGACCTTCGGATTATCAATATAGCGCTCTTAAGAATATTGTTTACAAAATCCACATCACGTAATTCAACCTTTTTTATTATTCAACCCCTTAAAATAATAACAAATTATGTTCCGACTAAATAGTTGTAAAAAACGATTTTTTCCTTTTTGCAACTGTTTCTTCCAAACGATCAAACATTTCAAATATGTATGTAATCAGTGTATGTTAGTTTAAGCTAATATCGTCATGTGGCCATTAGCACGTTGGTTCTATATTTTTGTGTTATTTCTACTTTGGTGAAGGTGTATAGTGGGATTTGCCTGTTAGTGTAATTAGTGTCCAGACGAAGAGAAGGGTACGTTTCGAATTCGATAGACGTAGAAAAGTCGGAAAGGGGCTATATAAAATTATTTATGAACATTTAAGAAAAATAATTTCTTATACATTGATAGTTAGATCATTGAAATTCTAAAAATCCGCTCTAATAATTAAATATATGTTAAACTAACGTTCTTCTAGATTTATATAAAAAAAATACACCACAACAGGCCAAGATGTCCAATTGAACGCAGTTATGCAGAAAACAGCCAGCAATAGAAAAGTGAAACTGAGATAATTGCACCTTTGTAAAAGAGTGAATAATCAAATCAACACAACAGTAAGATTGTATTTGACTTTGACAAATGTTAAAAAATCCTTTTTTTTTTTAATATTTCACAAACAAAAATCTTATTATACATCCTTTAATGATTTTTAAAGTACCGTAAGATTTTTCTGGTGCTGTGGGTGTTTTCTGCAAATTGAGAAATGCCGTTTTTGTGATCGAAACTATTTTCAGAAGTCGATTATTACAGTTTTTTATATGAAACGGTCTGGCTTTTTATAGCAGAACATAGATTGACTTTACTGCACCCGATAATACCAAAATATCATTTTTTCAAAATTTTGGACTGGCTGCAATTACAGAAGTACAATTAAGAACCGCAAAAAAAATGTGTTCTCACTAGAAATCGAACCCGGAACCTTCCGTGCATGAGTCAAGTATCTTGACCATTACACCATAAGGGTCGTCACCGAGATTCGTGAATATACCTTATTATTTCACCTGTTAGACAGAGTTCAAATCTAAGTGTATATTATTTATTCTAAGCAAATTGCGTAAGATACGAACTTAACCTCAATAATAATATATAAATTATTATAGTATGTGTAATCTCACCGTTTATGAACAAACAGGTGTCTGGATGAAAGGTATGAATATTCAAAATCGACCCAAAAGGTTTCTGAGGTAATCCGCAATGGTAGACCCCTTCTTTTATAGCAGCACAGAGCGTTATAGAGGTTAATAATAAATAATTAGAAGACTTAATGAACGGTCACGAGTAAACGGCTCTGATTGTGTTATTTTGTAGTTAATAAATTAAACCAATTGATTTGACCCTTTAGATTAAGCACTAACGATTGAACAAATAAGTAAAATGTGGATGACAAACCGATTTAAAAAGAAGTAATTTTTAATTGAAATTTCAATGAAACCCTTTGTTTTGAACACATATTTCAACAGAAACGAATGCTGTGGAAGCCTAGTTTAACATCTTTATTCACCATATTTTATATGTTTAATATTATATGTATTTAAAAAATCTATGTTTTTTTTTTTAAGGAATAACCCGCTGAGCCTTTTTTAAGAGGCTTTTCAGCAGGTAGAAAAGAAGAGATACGGAAGAAAATAATGAAAAGTTCACCACAACACCCAAACCAATTGAGAAAACATCTTTTTTGGATTATTTTTTCTTGCAACTGGCGGGAATCGAACCCGCAACGCCAGTTTCACAGTTGGCCGTCTAATCAACTGCGCCATGGCGCCTCATATTAATGTATTTCATAAGATGAATGCAGATATGAATGTAAATGGATAGATGTTAAAAAATAACCCTGTGTCCAGACGGATAAAGAATACAGTTCTGTGTGTGAAATAAAAGACTAACCCTGGATGCGTATTTTTAACTCGTTGGCTGCTCTAACGTAAAAATCTTAAATTAGAAAATCCAGTAGGGATAAGTCCTCCCCATTGTGTAGTAGTTAATGCATTTTTCTGCCATTCTTGCGGTCCTGGATTCGATTCGTAACAGGGTGGACGTGTAATATCGGTAATGTACTTCATAGCATTGTGTAGATTTTTAGTTTATTTTTGTATAAAATTTCGTAAAAAATTATAAGAATCTGTAATACATAGAATATGTTCATATGCTTCTTATTATATCAAAATAAACGGTTTAGAGAAATTGTCTTAAGGCAATATGCCCGCCCATGTATATTAAATGTATATTTATATAAAGTGTAAAATAAATAATATGGATTTTACAAGTTTTTTCAAAACTGCTTTATTGATTGTTCGCGGGTTCTGAATTTGGATTACGAATGCAGTGCCTAATAAACTACTGGGTGCATAAAAGGAAATAATGATGATGTTGATATATTAATTTAACATTAATCATGGACATCATTCTCTTTGCGTGCCTAATAATACAAAAGGCACTACACTGGTTCACCAAACGCAGAGCATCTCGAACGTTTTTGTTACATGAAGGTAAAAATTAGTGTTTCATTTAAGCCATATCGGAAAATGAACCCAAGACCTCTTACATGGTAATCAAACGCGCTGGAAACTAAATAACGAGGCGTACATTACTTTGTTTTTATTTTTCTAAAATCATCATAGAAATAACTGTAAACTAGTGAAAGCCCGACTGTACTTTACATCATAAATTTTATGCTAAATATTAATAAGACAAGAAAATTTTAACTTCCTAACAAAACAATAAGAGTTGAAATCGTTAATAGTTAATTCCGTTTGAGATTGCGCACAATGAGACTTAATATCTCACAAGTAATGCAAGATGATGTGGTTGAACCGAGTTTGGATCCCAGGAGAACGGAGTCTCAACAGTAGACCCTGGATGCTAACCGCACATTCAGAAACTCAGCTTTACTGGTCAAATGAACACTTAGCTACACGGAAACAGGGCAACTGGTCGACGATATCAAAGGAAATCGTTGCACGTTACATGGACCGAGAATTAGTTCTCTGTTTTTGTTCTAAAGTAACGCGTACGTCTGCAAGACCGTATTTATTTGCGGCACTTTTAAATGCCATTTACTCGTAGACAATAGAATATTGTTTTGTCCCAGGACTCGTCCACTGTCCACGTGTAAACAGCAATTTGTAGGACACAAACTTTAACGATTCTAATACACTTTGGTACAAAACGAATAACATTTTTCGTAAATTTGCTCGTAACAAACGCCGTCGTGTGTTCATTTTCGCGTCGCGCACGTGTGAACTGCGGCTGAATTTTCGGATTGTCCCACCGTTGTGTCCTGCGCGGTCAAGGTTGTTCACGGAGCCGGGACAAGACAATATTATTGTCATGTCTGTTGTATTTTGCGCATGTAAACGGCCCTTAATAAATACGTAAGATACTCCCATATCTATAATTATTTCATGCTTTCCTAGTAATACATAGAAATGTTCATAATGATATTAAATATCAGATTCGCCTCGTAGCGAATAAGCGTGATCTAAATGAAGAAAAGATCCCTTATTCTTTCTTGATAATAATGAATATAAAACCAAACAATTTGAAATAAAAAACGCATTTTTTTCATACATTTTAAATTTGCATTTTTTGTTAGTTTGAAACAGCATTTTGAGAAAAATATCTTACCATTTGCGTAAAGAAGTTGAAGTCTGTACTGGATTCCATTGTTGGTTTTTTGTCCTTCGGTTTCCTGAAATGAATTTTAAAATCATTAAATCATCATCGTAAATGCTGATTTTTTCATTTTTTCAAATACATTTTTTTTTGTTGATGATACCTTTACATATTTTTTTTATTGTATTATTGTCAGTCTAACTAAGGTCACTACCTAGTACTAAAACCGATAAGTGTATTTAAAAAAAAAAAATAAGGCATGAGTTGACGAGGTTTCTTACTGCATAAAAATACACATTTTAAGTTTTATCTTATTTTCAAAAACAAAATCAAATCAAACGAACGAAGTATCTTTCATATTAGAGAGGAGAATGTGGAACCCTAGGCATTTACAAGACTTTTGACCTGTCATTTGCTGGTTTAAGTGGTCATTTTAAACACTGTGTAACATTTGCCATTTTACCTATGTTATGTATTACTTCAAGATTCTTTCTATTTTTGCATCTGTTGATTTATGTGAAGTTTAAGAGTTGAAACATTTATTCATGCGGGTGAGATTCACCTGAGTAAATTATTTCACCTATATGCTCGTATCGTACCAAGCAATGCCTGAAAATATTTTTAAATAATATACTTCTTGGACCAGTTGGTTTAACCAATAGTAAATCGAGGTTGTCTAAATTTTTGTAGACAAAGATTTTTTTGGATTTCGATTAAAACATTACAATACAATGACAGGTCACAGGCCCTGTAATTGCGTGGACTTCCATATTCCCTTATCTTAAGTGTTCTCCATCTCTGTTTTTATGAATCTCGATAATTTTTGATGAAGTGAAATCTAATCCTTATCAACAAAAAATTTGACAAACTCAAAATGTTGTTAATGTTTACTTAAAAAAAAAACACAATTCAATATAAATGGTAGTCATTGTTTGATAAAATGAATTAATAAATTCATAAAATATGAAAATGAATATTTAAAAAATGACATTGATTATACAGTGCTACGTTAAATAAAGTGCCCATGTTAGAAATGCCCATTGGGCGTAAGTAAATAAATTAATATTTATTCATGTTCAATCAATATTTACAACCATTTAGGGTAGATATTTTAAATTTGTTATATTTACCGATATAGTTATAACTACGTAAGCGTCATATAAAAACTTTTTACATTATTTCGATATGATAACTATAAAAATAGCGTGAAAGCTGCTCGTTACGAAAAAACTAAACGTTGTTTAATAACAGACCACTTTTGGTCGATAAAAGTTTTTAAAAAGAATTACATTATCATATTTCTACAAATGTCGGGTGAATTTAATTACCTTTATGGAGACAGAACCACGTTGTTCCATTATAATTACACATTTGATAGAAACAAACAAATTTGAATCGCATTTTGATAGAGCATTTGTCTTTTTCTTGTCACGGGTTTTTGTCATTTGTTTAGGGGACTCTCCTGTGTTATTATTTGTGTGATTTTAATCTGACTTACAGAATGGAAAAAACAGGATTATTTCCTCGCTAAAAATCTTTACCGCCTTAAAATACACCCCTTTTAAGATTTATAGTTTGAATTATTGCTAAAAAACGTGAAAATTTGTATTAATATCCAGGAACACATTTTATCATATTTTTATTTATTTCATACATACGTCATTTGTTACACAGTTTTTACCATTATGCGATGCAATACATTAAATTTCAATTTATCGGAATTTTTTTAAAGTTAATAACTTATTAAAAAGTGTCGTTACGGACTGAAATCAATTAAAAAATAAGATACAAATGTTTGCTGCAAATCAATACAAAGGATTAAAACAAGAAGAAAACCATTTTACGAAAAATACGTGAAAAACTAATGTTTCAACACCATGTACTTTGCTGCTGCAAGACGTATTAAAACGTTTAAAAATAAAAAAGGGGGCTATAGGGGGGGGACAAAAAGCATTATTAGAGTAGCGAAAATGAAAACCCTACGCTCTATCGCATGCAAAATGCTGAGAAATCGGATCAAAATTGAAACAATAAGGTTTGCATGTAGTGTTGAAGACAAACTGAGTTTGGAAGAAGCAGAAAGCGCTTTTGGAGGGAACCACGTGAACCGTATGGAAGATACGAAGCTTGCAAAAATTACTCAGTCTGAAAATCCTAGCAGCAGTAGACTAGCAGAAGAAGTCCGAAAAAGAGGAGAGCTGGACGTCATCATTCAAAGAAATCCCATCGTCACAGACGAGTCATACGAGAGGGGAGAGAGTCCAAGAGGAAGAAGGAAAAGAAAAATATCAAGTTTTTGTTAAAAATGTTTCTCATTACACTAGATAAGACTTAAACGCATATTATATAGGTATCAGGCAGGTGTGTATAAATGATTGAAGAATTACAAATTACGAAGAAATAAAAAAAAAACTTTTAGAACGAATCGGCTTGAAAACAATTAAAAGTAAAAAAAGCATTACATTTTTTTCGGGTTGAGGGACAGTTTCTTATACAATGTACACTGGCCAGGTATTCTGTGTTTTATCCCTAACAATATAACAAAAATAATCCCTCAAAAGCGTTTCACTTTACGTATAAATTCATTAAAGTATTACAATAGAGATGGAGAACATTTTAGAAAGATGGTATAAAAGTCTAGGTATTTACAGAGCTTATGATCGGTTAGCTGGTTTAAATGTATACCTACACCTTGTTACATTCGCTATTCTGCTATGTTATTTTGATTTGTTGATTTTTTTCCCTTATAATTAAAAAAAATTACAGTTTATGGGAACAAAAATCGAACAAAACATTAAGAAGAAAAAACACACATAGCCATGCGCGGTATACTGATTTTGATTGATCAGTTTTACGTGACAGCACGATTGTATGAACAAAATAATACAGATAGTTTGAACCTCCAAATTTTAAAAATTGTTCCATTCGTTGACTTGTGTGATGTTAAAAAGCTGAAAATTTTATTGATGCAGGTAAGATTCATCTGACTAAATTATTTCACCTACAAACTAGGTAATAGTTTTTGAAAAAATTGACTGTTTTTATTATTATTCTTGGGCCAGTTAGTTTTACTTATTTTTTGTAGACGAAGACAATTTTGAATCGGGTTGTGGTCCTGCGGCTAGTGTCTCGGACTCACGGACCAAAGATCTGTGGTTCGAATCCTACTCTACCCCAACTTGATTCCCATTTTCTAATAGTGAGTTATTTACAACTCGTTGAAAATGGCCCTCAAAATTAAATATTTGGGTAAATCATAAGAACGAAAATATTTATTTTTCGAAAAAAAAAAAAAAGACTGAATAACATTCCCAACATAGATAAGGAACCTTTTTTAGAATGTAATATTGAAATTAAGGCATTTATAGGGTTTATGGCCTGTTATTTGCTGGTTGAAATGGCCATATAATTTAAGAGAAATTTAAAATACACTCATGTTTGTAATCAATCAAATTTGATATTTAAGTTGATTGAAAAAATAAGTATTATTTAATTCCTCCACTGCGTCTGAAGGAGTACACGCAACTTCATGACTGCGGGGTTATTTTGAAGAGATCGACATGGCGTTTTATTTATGATTAAAATATTATTTGTGTGCGTAGTTTTAACCTTTTAAAAAGTTGAATGTCTTCATTAAAAAGCGTTTACTCAAAAAAACACAAGTTCGAGTAAACAAGTGACATTACTGTCACGCTATGCCCAAAGGTATACTCGTCTGACCCCCATATTTACGTGGTCGAGTAATTTACCATGTTTATGTTGATGGAATAATTAATCTGCTTAAGGCAAAGCGTAATTAGTCATTAATTAATCGAAACCAACGAAGGCTTAACATTCTGCAGAAAATTTTAAGGGAGAAGCTACTTTGTACAGACCTTTAAATAAAAGTTTTGTTACTAACATATGCAGGGTATAAGGGTGTAGTATGATGAAAAGAAAGGAAGTCGTTCTTTTTTAAAACGCCTTTCTGATTATACCTACACTATACAGGTTAATATTACACAATTACAATTACTTTTTAACTCGCAAATTTTAGGTACATTGCTACCAATCTAAAGACAAAGCTGTTCTTATTATTTCGATAATTAATTTACCAAAAAAGTTATCAAAATGAAAATACAGTTATTTTTTTTTATTTGAACAAACACTTTTTTAATCGTAGAAACTTCATGGTATTTTTTATAAGTTAAAAGTTTTTTTTTTTTTTTTTTTGTCTTTTTAGTAAGAATAATAATATTTTAGTTGTAAATATTTCATTTTATCCGCAATTTTTTTACAAAATTTTAATTCCGTCGAATGGCCAATGTGACTTTTTAAAAATTTATTTTGTTTAGTTAGATATAAAATATTATCGATTTTAGTACTCCGTGGTGTAGTGGTTAAGATACTTGACTCACGCACGGAAGGTTCTGGGTTCAATTCCCGGTAAAAACACTAAAATTAAACTAGTTTTTTCTTAAACTTTGGAATTCTATGCTAAAATTTAACATTATAATAAGACCTCCTTGCCTTTTGTGGTTCAAAAACAACAATAAATGTAGTAAATCAATCTAGGAGGTACTTTTAATTTAAGTTATTCATATAGTTAGTAAGTTGTCAAAGGAATAAAAATTTACTTAAAAATAATTCGTATAAATATATCTTATTTAAATGAATCTATAATTCTACATAATATAGGTACACACATATAACATATCCCTAATAGATACAAAACATTTTGCTGAAAAAGTAGAGACGCTTCTAGCATATCTGAGACTTTCTGGCAACTCAAAACATTATAGTTAAGATTGTTTTGAGTTTCAGTAAGTCGCTTCTTAGGAAACACATAATCACCTTCACTTATCGTTCCATACCTGTAGAAATCCTTAACAATGTGTCACTGATTAAATCCAAAAGGGCCACCAATCGAAATTCGTCATTTTTCAGTAGAGTTAATTAAAGTTTTTAACTTTAGTTTGTGTTTTTTTTTAAAATAATCTTGATACATTTATGTTTTCAATATTATACTTTTTTTTTTAGTTTTATCTATCTAGTTAAAGAGTGTTGTGCTTACTATCACCCAGAAACCTAAAACAGGTGGCGATTTTAACCACGAAGAAAGCCACTAAAACGCAAAATGCCAAAAGGGCTGTTGCGCGATTTGGGTAATTTATAATTCAAAATCGATGATTTTTTTATAGAAAAACATGACCGATTTAAATTTCATTTTGACAATAAAACGAACTCAACGAGTTTTCGATTACAGGCCCTTTAGAATTTAAGCAGCGATATATTCAGGGAGCACGCCGTTTTTTTACTAGTAAATGAAAGACAGAGTATTGAAAAGAATGATATTTTTATAGTCCAGGACATTTAATTTCTCTAACATATATTTGATTGTGGTGTATTGACCACGCTTAAATACTTTATTTAGTTGCCAAATGCAACGTTTAATACACGATTCCGTACAAATAAAGACGGGAAGGGATTTACTTGGTATTTTTTCTTACCTGGTCTTTTTCTATGAATCCAATGAAAGCAGTTCTTTCGATCTCTATAGGTTGTCCAGCTCTGTCGTAAAGAGCCACGACAAAGTGGAAAAAGTTGCTTTTGCGAAGGTTACTCGGGGGCTGCTTCTCAAAGTGGGCGCGTCCAACGCCGATGCTGAAATAACAAACATCATTAATCATTTAGCTGGCATTATACATTCTACTACTAAATACAGTATGGGTTCCTAATACCATTATCAGTAAAGCCACATCTTGGAATGTAGAAGAAAGACCGTCATTATTTAGTTTAGTTTTCCGTTTGTTCAATAGACAATAAGCGTTTATATTATCCAGATATATGATAATATATCTGCGTAGTGTGTGTTGTTAACGACCTTATCTCCCTTAGTTTTAGATCTATAACTTCCTCCATTTTTTAAGCGTTTTATATCTGTATTTTTTTGTGTAAGGAAAGGATTTCGTCTCATATATTATTATGTTATATTTAGTTATAAAAACATTGATTTGTTTAATATGCACTAATTAAAAATAAAAAAAAGTCCTGAATTGAGGTATAGTAACTTCTGGAAATGGAATTCATATTTATTATACTTTTTATTATTTGATATATATATTTTTTTAAATACTGAGCAAGAATTCATTTTTTTTAAATTAATTTTTATATTTCTTCATACATATTCCAAAATTATAATGACGTGTTTTAAACTCTATGAGGCCAAGGGCCTCGTGTTGAGTTGGGATATGACATAATGTAAAGTGAAAGCACGTACATAATCAAATAATAGCAAAAATAAAAATGAAATATTATCACATAAACACACATATATTTCAAATATTATTTGCACTAATTTAGAATATCTCCAATCAAGTAACGAAATGAAGGCTTAACTCTTGTGTAGCTATGTGACATGAAATATTAATTTTAAAAGGGTGTTTTTACACTAAATTATATCACAGCCCCTAGACTGGCATCCGAAGCGTAAGACAGATCATCTTACCTTAATGTTACAAAAATGATCAAGATGCGCTGTGGTTGGTGTAAAAATACAGTGCGCTATGCACCACAGAATGATGAAAATAAATTTATTTTAGAATATGAATTGTATTGATATTAGATCTGATTAATTACTTATCTTTCAACATATTTTTTTTTGGCCATGAAAAATGATTTACGTTAGATATTGATCAAAAACTTTTTAAAACGTGTTAAGATTATTGTAAAAATGCAAAAAAATATAATAAATACTTCATAATCACGAATTACATTAGGAACTCACAACATAAAATTTTTAATTTTTAACTGCTACACCAGAACAAGTGCAAAAAAATATATTATTTATATTACTCTTTCTGCTGTGCTATTCAGATTCCTTACAAAATATTTCACACGGTAGAACAGTAGTAAAATTTCCTAAGAACTCAATTCCTTATTTCAAACGATGACAGTCGCTTAGTAGTACAATATGAATAATGATCGCTGGAATAACTACGTTTCTTTGTTTTCGATGCGAAAAATATACCCCCGCAGAGAAGCGTCCCTAGCACATAGAAACTGGAGTCTAGAGAATTATGTCACTTTGTTTTCGTTAATAGAAATGCATGTGCATTTTAAACGCTCAATGCTGGTCGTATTGCACGTCTGTTAACCCTTCCGAAGTGTTTTTTCTGGAAATTTCTGAGGTAAATACCCCGCGGAGAATAACTTGTCACAGTGAAATGTACCGCAGTAATCCTGTTTGTTTTGGTCACTGGTCAGGTAGTAACTATACCAAAGAATGCAATTCGATTTTTTTCATTGTGTTTATGTGCGTATTCCAATATAAGTAAAAAAAAGTAGTTTTAGTTTTTTTAGTTAGACTTAAGACGCTGTCAGTTTATCAAACGTGCCCTTTTAAAGCAGTTTGTTTCCTGAACCAAGGCAAAGTGGTATTAATTTATTTTTGAGTCATTTTTAATCTTAAATGCATTTAACAACAGAACTCAAAACGTAATGAGGATGTTCAGTGTAGTTGGAAATTGTATGTAAAAATCTGTTCCTACGCGCGGTAAAAATTAGAGCATTTTATTGTACGGCGAAGTTTCTCGAAAATGGAGAGAAAATAAAAAATTAACCACTCAGAACGACATCACTAGTTCTCCAAAACCAACCGAGTGTTTTGATACATTTCCAGGTACCGGGAAGCCGACCGACCAATCAGAACAACTCACCGTAGATAACTTGAGACGTCACAGGCGGAGTAATTTTAAAATTACAAAACTTTAAAAAATCATAACGCTGATAATACGATAAAATCAAATTTTATTTTTTGCTTAATTTGATAGTCTAACAACATATATTTTTTTTTTAGAAAAAACCACTCAACGTCTTCATACTTGCTAAAAATTGCAAAGATATGGCTTACTTTTCGTTTTGCTGCAATTTTTCTCATCGTCTGCATTTATAATGCACATTAAAAATGTTAAACTCCATAAGATGACAGATTTATTATCACTAAATATTTTTCTAAGCTATTTTTCTTTCTCGTTTTTACGAGATGCGCTTGCTTAATCTTTGCTTCATTACATTTGAACAGCCATACGGAAAATAAAGAATCGTTTGAATTTTTCATCCACTTCAAGGTAAAATATCGGGTTATGGTCCAGTGGTTAGTGTCACGGACTCACAGATCAGAGGTTTTAGGTTCGAACCCTCCACTCCACTCCACTACCTTAACTTGATAACGATTTTCTAATAATGAGTTAAATACAACTTACGTATAAGAGCGGAGTATAGAATTGGAAAAAAAATAGGAAAGAAGATTGAATTCTGTTGAAATGCGATCTCTCGAGCAAATGTGTTGTAAGCCTATGCATGAAAGGTGCACAAATTTAGAGATCTGCGTATTATGTGAGACTGAGATAAGCGTTATCGACGAAATCAAGAAGGGGATGCTGCGTTTGGACATGTATAGTTAATGAACAGCGAAAGAACGGCTTAAAAGGATCTGCGATGCAAATGTTGATGGATGCAGAAAACGAGGAAGACCGAGAAAGACATGGCACAATCAAATCTAACAAATACTTTAAGATGGACACGTCCAGAATGGGAATAATCGGCGTGCGTCCATGAGAAGATATATGAATGTATAGGCAGCGAGGTCTGAATGCAAATACAGAATGGTATGGCGTTCTATCCTCTTTGCCTCTGGAAACATAATGGTGGTTTGTTATTATTGTTGTTAAAAATAGTTTCGAAAATTGAAATATTTGGCTAAATCATAAGACGAACAATTATATATTTTTAAAAAAATAAAAGTATTTTAGTTACCATGCGTATGTTTTCGGGTTTAGTTCCTGGCATGGTCGATATGAAATATTTATTTTAAATTGTGTTTTTACAATAAAACATTAATTTCAAAATGTAAAGTCGAGCATCCCAAGCGTTAGTCTTCTCACCTTTGTTTCAAAAATGACCTTCGAAGAATTTTTTGCATCGATAAATATTGTAACTATTATTTATGATGAATTATAAAAGAAATTCATATCAAAGTTAATAAATTTTCAATAAATACCTAATTTTTTATATTTGTTATTATTGAATAATGTACATGCTTCCACTTTCCATTATGTTGTATTCTAACTCAATACAGGGCTCATGGGCGTGCCATGGAGTTAGGATACGTTATTATTATTATTTGTAATATATATGTATTTGCATAAATAAATAAAAGAAATAATTAAATAAATTTAAATATAATACGCTCTTAAATATTTTATCGCGATGTTATTTCCTATCGCTGACTTGTTAGACTATTATTGTTCGTACCATCTTTATTTAGATTAACATGTGCCAAAATGAGCATCGCAGTAGAATAATTTAAACAAATACATCCCCGGAACGCACCCCGCTGCATAAATTATGCACTCAATTATATTATTGTAGAGAATATAGAGAAACGGGGGCTAATTTCGTACTACAAGGGTAGTGTGCTAGGGGAGGTCGGGGTAAGGTGGGACGAGGGGAATGCCGCGGGCAAAATTACAAATTGGGGGCTCAACTAACCCCACGCTATCCCATTGATCTGCCACTGTGCAATATTGGCTAACGAAAATGTATATTTATCTGATAGTTGCCAACGAAAGTGAATTGCATTCCGATTCTTGTTAGTTCTCTTTCATTTCACATTGGGGTTTGACACATATCAGTACTTTCGTATCTGAACTTCAATGTTTAAGGAAACATTAGAATATAAATACATAATACGCATAAAAAATTTAAAGACCGCGTTTTGATGCCAAGATAAACTACACATACCACACTAAAACCTTTGAATCGTATTATTTATGGAATTGTTGTGTTTAGTAATATGTTTTTTCAAAATATACGTAAATTTATGCTTAATGAGTCATTTTAGATTATTTATCTTAACAATATTTTAAGTTTGTCCAAATTTTTGTGGTCAGCGACTGCATTAAACTCTTTGAGGAGCTGTTAATATAAACATATTACAACAGAGATGAATAACATTTTAGAGAAGGTAATATAGAAGTCTAGGCATCTACAGGGCTTACGACTTGGCATCGGCTGGTTTAAGTTGCAACTTTACACACTGTGCAACATTCACCATTCTGCCCATATTTAAACATTTATATCCCTTCAGTTTTTTCATCTGTTGATGTTTGTGAAGTTAACTTGTCTACAAAAGTTAGAAAAAACTCAAAATATTGTTGATAAGCTCACCTGGTGCATGAAGAAGTAAAGAAATTAAAAAAATAAATTTTCAGGCGTCGTTGCCAAGTATGTAGGTGAAATAATTTGATGAGATGAATCACTCCCGCATAAATAAAAGCTTCAGCTCTTTAACTTCACAAACATCAACAAATGAAAAAATTGAAGGAATATAGATGTTTAAATATGGGCAGAGTGGTAAATGTTACACAGTGTGAAAAGTGGCCAGTAAAACCAGCCAATGACAGATCATAAGCCCTGTAGATGCCTAGATTTCCACATTACCTTATCTAAAATAGTCTTCATATCTGTTGTAATATGTTAATATTTCTTTTTAAAAAGTTTACAAACCTTTGTACGACCGGTTTTTACTTGAAACGATTTATTTTTACTTATCTTTAAAAATACCAATTAAGAAGTATTAATATGAAATAATTTTTACACGCTCAAACGCTGTTTTAGGGATATAAAGACGAAAAAATGCCGCACCACTCTATCTAAGGTGATAGACCTGGTTTTTAAACATTTTATTATTTTTTCATGGATACGTTTATTTTATTTTAACAATAAAAAAAAGGAAAAAAAATACAATTTAATAAATGTATGCTGAATTTAATAGTAAGCATATGTACATACGACATTGGTACATTCTTACGAGTTGGGTTATTATAAATTGTTAATTGTGCAGATGTGGGGGAAAACTGTTAAAAATATATTTAGATGTTGTTCTCAAATGATGGCTACCTAATAAATCTCAACTGAGACCAGAGTCCATACATTTAGAGGCATTATGGCGTGTCATTTGGTAAATATTTTTCATTCTGTAATACGGTAATATCGATAATTTTTAAAAAGGCGTTTTTCCACTAAATTATTTTATCATCCCTAGACTAGCACCTGAAGCGCAAGACTGATCATCTTACCTTTATGAAACAAAAAAATATCAAAATATGCTGCGATTGGTGTACCAATTCAGTGCCCTATGCACCATTAAGTGCGGAAAGGAAATGATGATGATGGTGAATATTTATAAACCTTTAGTTTATAAAATTTATCTAAGATATAATTAGAACTTATATTATAAGTATATTATTATTTATTGAAATTTATTGTTTTCGAGTGATTTTCTGCAAACTCCCTAATTTTTTATTTTTTTTAAATATTGGTTTGTCGATAAAATTTTGTATCACACTTTTTGTATCCAAATGTCAAATTAATGTATGTACTCGTATGTACGGATTTGTATTCGGTTCTGACTTGTTTTTGTCTGTTTGGCATTCAAATCTGAAACATGTGTCGGGTGTCCAATTATGCGATCGTTATTTTGTGTATGTAGGTACTCAAATGAATTGGTTGCACATTGTTGCCACTTCGAACACACCCACTTGAAATATTTTTTTAATTTAATACAAATAGGTGATTTTAGCCTTAGCCTACTACAATATCTTACTGTCATAGAAATTAAATTATTAGCCAGAATTCCGACTGGACTTTAATGATTTTTTGAAATCAGAAATACGTTTTTTCAAAGGTTTATGAAAATATTGTAGTAAATTGCATTTGAAAAATCTTGAAAAATTATGATATCTGTCATTGAAAACTAATTATTAAATGTTATAAACATGTTAGTATCACTAGTCTATTATTATGTACCTACAAATATACTTATTATTATTGTTAAAAATCTGTGCCTGCAAATTCAAGGCAAGATCTGGACTTTTTTGGTTTAAGTTTAAAACGATTTAAATGAGCATTAAATAAATAATATAGATCTTGTCTTGATATATTTTATATTTGCCAATGCTTCTTTCCTTTTTTTTTTAAATGATTGAAACTGTTCTTATGTTTTAATATTTATCCCTATGAGCTGTATAAATGGACGATGTCCGTAAATAAAATAAATAAATTCACTGCGAAACTTTCTATTAATTTATTCGTTTTTAAAATGTATGTACCTACTTTTGTTTGATTTAAATATATACAAAGATAAAAAAAAAATATAGGAGGAAAACTATAAATTCAAAAAAAATCATTTTATCAAAATAACATTACAAATAACAAAATATTTAAGGCGTTATATTGGGACAACATATCAAACCAGAAACCCTTGAGCAATGGTCCGACATTCTTAAGGTACAATATACTCCAACAGCAAGAGTATTTGCCTCTTAAACCTAGTATTACTGATGTGATAGATGTCGATTTCCAAATTGATAGTGTTCAGCTGACAGACTACTCTTCCAATAGGCGTAACCAGAGGCAGGTTGGTTCTGGAAGCCGGAAGGTAAAACGGTCAGTGCTGACGCTACCGGAGAAACCGTCAGGAATACAAAAATTGACTCTCGCTAAAATGATATAAACTCAATTCTTATGATGTATGTAAGGGTTGTCAATCATGCTTTTATGTAATAGGGAAATGCCACTTTTTCTCCCTTACAATTTTGAAGTAATAAAGGTCTATGAAGTACTGTCCAGTAATTATTTATTTTACTATTTACTAGTGGCAAAAAAATATTTTTAAATTTATAAAATTGAATTCCTACGAAAACGGTCATTGTAGTGGTCATGCCGTCACGTCACGATTCATACTAAATTTTAATTTTCCCACCGTTTAAATTTTTACAGAACATCGTCACAAAGCTTGATGTCACAATTATCAATGCCAAACATTTTGTAGGGACAATTTTTTTTTATAATTTATTTTTCAAGTTATGTATAAAAACATTTTTTCACGATATCCATATTGACTTTAAAAACTCAATTCATTTGTGTAAATTCATTTAATGTATTTTATCGATATTCGTAGTTTGGGATATTTCCCTATTATGGGAGTAAATGAGTTTAAATTATACTTATTTAAGTATAATATAATAAAATTTTATAAATATAAGTATGTTTGAATGTATTATGTACTTTTATTTTAACCTGTTAGTATAAATACATTGAATTTTAAATTAAAGTTATCAGTTTCAAAGATGTTACGAAACCGATGACACCGATCACTAGATATTCCAAATTTGTGGATTTAAGAAGTACTTGTCTTTTATTTCTATTAATTAACTACATCAACATTTTTTTGAGTTTGTCCAAATTTTTGTAGACAAGGACTGAATTCAACCTTGTCTACAACAATTTGGACAAATTCAAAATATTGTTGATAAATCCACCTGGTCCATGAAGAAGTATAGAAATTGAAAAAAATACATTTACAGGCGTTGCCTAGTATGTAGGTGAAATAATTTAATCAGTTGAATCTCACCCGCATAAGGTTTCAGCTCTTTAACTTCACAAACATTAACAGATGAAAGAATTGAAGGGATATAGATGTTCAAATATGGGCAGAATGGCGAATGTTACACAGTGTGTAAAGTGGCCACTTAAACCAGCCATTGACAGGTCATTCACATTCTTAAATATTCTTCATCTCTGTTTTAATATGCTAAAATTAACTAACTACATATTTGATTTTGCATTACACCATTCATAACTTAGTCGTGCCTCAAACCAAGTTCGTTTCGAAAAGTTTTTTTAATAAATGCATATTTATAAAAATATATAATCATAATAACAACATTAAAATAAGTTAATTGTACTTGACAATTAAGGATGACACACGATATTAATATGGGGAGGGATTTTAATCGGAATTATTATTTTGTTTAATGTTCCCTGTCGACAGTTCATCATTAACGGGACGATGACAAATGCCAGACATATTTTACAAATCGTGAGCTTGCCATTTAATTCCGTGACGACACACCCACGCCTTCTCTGCATACCCAAAACAGCAATTAATTACTCCCGATATTAATTATCCCGTGTATTTTTGTTTGCTTTCCATTGTAAATTCGCCGTAATAAATGTGACACTTTGGAGAGATAAGAAGCGAAGCTTTTGATTCAGAATGCTTTTTTTTAAATACAAGGTGCTCAGATATTAAATAAAGGTACATACCTACATACATCATCATCATCATCAAACCGTTATCTATACACAATGGTGTATAGAGCACTGAATTTTTAAATCAATTGAAGCGTTTTTAGAACATCTGTTACAGAAAGGAAAGGTGAGTCTCACGCGTAAAGTGTTAGTTCAGGGATCCATATTTAAGTAAAAACACACCCTCCACATACTAGAAAACCGTTTAAAAGATAGTGGATCTTCCGATCGGTTTCCCTCATAGGTATTAAAAATATTTTTTTGGCAAAGTTTTAGTTGACATAATTTATAATTTGTAAAAAAATTATCTATGACTAGAAAACTACAAATGGCTTATGAGATTCTTAAAAGCGTGTAAATATTTTCTGTAATGCCGTTGTTTTCTTAAATAATGTATAATACAATAAAATAAAAAATGTATATTTATTTGTTTTTGTTGTTTTGAAAAAAAAATAGCATTAAGAAGAAAGAAAACCAAAAACTCAAGACAACTAAATAAAATGGTTAAAAATATTTTTTCTAAGGAAAATAAAGAAAAAAAAAAGCAGTAAAATTAAAGAATGAACAAATATACATACATACATTTATACATACATTGTATAATTGAATTGACAGTGAATTCCTCGATAGAAAAACCCTTTCCAAAAAATAATTATTACAATTTTAGTTAAGTTTTATGGATTTATTGATTTAATTGAATATAATGTAACAGCTCATATGAAAGAATAAATTTACGAATAAAAATTATACTTGAACGTGCGCTTTTGCTAGGCGAAAAATATAAACGCTTGCTTCCAAAACCCAGACAAATAAAGTTTCTCAAATGGTGGGCCTGTCAGACCACTTTCGCAAACCTCATTTAATTAAAAACAATATCGCATTACAGTAATACAATTAGTTCTCTTTAACGCCGGCAGAGGTAATGAGGTTAATTATGACTCCGTCTTTTGGACAGGGGAGGAGGCGGGCGGGTGTTGAGGGGGTGATGTAGCTCATTTTTCCTTCCTTTAGAAGCCAGGGGTGGATTTGGTGGTGGAACGAGATTAATTAACCGCGTTTTCATCGCCGGTGGGGAGGCTAAATTGTTTAACAAATTCGCGGCAACCCGAAATATGTTGGATTAATTGGACAAGCAGCGCAGATAAGTCAATAATTAAATTCTTTTTTTTAATGTTCGATAAATCCGAAAGACGCCCAGTAAACAAAAAAAAGGTAGTGACAATTAAGAAGCCAATGCAAAATTACTACTACTTCTACCATCACGCCATTTCCCCGTAGGGACAGGCAGAGAGGATGGACCGCCACACACGTCTATCCTGGCATACATTCCTAACCTCTTCCACATTCATACGTCTTGCCATACATGGCCTTCGGCTCTGTCTGCTTTTAACATGACTAGGGTCCGTATTTTAATGGGAAGATAAATTTTATCATTAAGTTTTCCGTGTGAAAAATAGAATTTGTATCGTAATCGTATACATCATAATAATATTGATGTTTTTTTATAAAACTCCAAAGTTAATGATTATGATAAAATTTTAAATAAACTTATCAATGAAACTTCTTGGTTTAGTTTAATTTTTTATTATTTTGATATTTATGTTTCTGTCCTCTGTTAAAATACTAATTTGATCTTATCTCTAAAATATGTTAAGAATAGTATAAAAACTGTAAATTTTGTAAACAATTCACCAGTCTTGAAGATGCCTACTAAGGCGAAAGCGCTCGTTGGTCAAAATAATAAAAAGTAAAACTAAACCAAGAAGTTTCATTGATAAGTTTATTAAAATTTTTATTATAATCGTATCCATCACAGACAAACGCGCTGACCACTAGACTACAAGGCGGAGGGTCCTACGTAGGTACGATATAATTTTATTTTGTTTTTATTTTGCCAAAGTAAGCACTGTACAAACTTGCAATAGTTGACCGGTTGTCGGAGAGATCTGTGGTGTTTGCTTAAAGGGATATTAGCAATACATAATAGATAAAGAAAATAGGGGTTGGTATATCCAATTATACTTCACATCAATATTGTTGTTCGCCTAACTGGCTTTTCTCTTACCAAGGGGTTCTATAAAAGGATCCTAATAAAGTTATTTTAGAAGAAACTTCATTTGATGGAAACTGTCAATAATATTAGAAACGTTTATTTATATTTAGAAATATTTTTATTTGTAAAGTCAACGGATTTTATTTTAAACAACACTCGTGTCTGAGAACCTGACGACAAATTACTTATGTAGCAGTTTATCGTGATAAAAATATTTTTATTCTACGTATGTTTTTTCACGATTCCTTAAAAATACTCATTTTCTCCACAAATCATTAGCGACAGATCGATGTTTCAGTTTCAGTTTCGGCCAGTTTCGGCCAAAAATTGACCGAAACTTAGGCTCACCCGAAGCCTGCGGTTGGGATGAATCGGATTATGTTTGCTGTACTCGGGTGCATCTTACGGCTCGTGACTCTAGTTCTCGTGAGTTCTAAGATCATTCATATGTATGTGTTTGTAATTCCTTTATAGTTAATAAGTGAATATTCCTTTAGCGTACATTGAAGAACTATTGAGTTATATGCATAACATAACAACAGAGCTTACTTCTTCCACTCCTTAACTATGCAGATGTATGTTATCCAGATGCTAACTCTGAATGACTTGATAAGTTAGAACGATTGCAGAATATTTGTATTCGTTATATCTTTGATCTTAAACAATTTGACCACATAACCGAGTATCGCACGCAACTACACTGGCTCAGTATCAGGCATAGAAGAAACATTCACATTCTGTCACTTTTTCACAATATTTTAAATAATCTCACTTCGCCTGTTTATCTGACAGAGCTCATCCAACGTCTTTCACAACACGGACTATCTCTTCGTTCTAGTAACAAGAGAACCCTTTTAATATCCTGTCATAGCTCTAATTTTCTTGCCTCCTCTTTCACAGCAGTAGCCGCTCGATTGTGAAATAATCTACCCACTAATATTAGAGACGCCCCTTCTTTATTTACATTTAAGTCAAGATTGAAATGTCACTATCTAAATATTTCAATTGTTCCTTTATTCTTCTTCTTTCCTTCCCATCCCCTCTCCACTCTTCATAGTATAGTGTTATTTTTTTTAATGTATTTTTTTTGATAATCTTTGTTTTTAATTTTTGTATAAAATTGTAAGATTCAATATATCCATGTAGTTATAATTTTCTCAAACTGAACGGTTTGAGTAGTAAGGAAGAAATTTCCTTAAGGCAATATGCCCGCTCTTATATATATATATATATAAATATATATATATTGTATATGTATATAAAGTGTTAAATAAATAAACAACGTACTAAAAAGTACTTAAAATAAACAAATTTTAATCATCAAACGTATGTCTTTTATTTCATTGTTTATTTTATTTTACACTCATCTTAATAAACTCGTAATGTTTAATAGTAAAAAAAGCCTAGTTTTGGGGGTTTTGAAGTGACTTTTAACTTATTTGGCTGAAAACCTTGTTTCAGTCGACCACTGCACCTCATCTTAGCCTCTTCAGGCCCTGGTATCGCATAGTCACAATTAAAATTATTTCTGATTTGACCTTAAGCATCACATACAATTTATTTATTTATCTAGACTATAGACTCCTGTTTTACAAAAAAAATACGATCTTCAGTTGAAGTTCAAACTATTGCTGTTAAAATATTTTCTGCAGTCAAAAGGTCATTAAAATTATTTAATTAATCATTTTAATAGTCTTATTGTGACAAAAGACTTTTTTAATTCTATTTTCTGTTTATAAAGGACAAAGACAAATGTGTTGATAAGTATTTATTATATTTATATACATTATAGACAAAAACAAAGTTTCTTATCGTCCTTTAGCAAATAACACCGGGTAAGTCATTTTTGTTATTTTTACAGGACGACGAAAACCTGTTTATTTTATTGAAAGCTCAACTGAATTTATTTAATATTTTTTTTGTTTTTTTACAATGAATATAATAATAAAACAGGGTATTAAAAAAATCAAGCATAATTACATTTTAAATACATATTAATAGAAAAATAGTAAACAAAAAAATCCCACAAAGGCATGGCCTGTCTGTGTGTTTACTAGAATACGTTAATGAATTTTTGCTCCTATAGTAAATAATGGACAGTTATAATATTTTTGTATAACATAAGAAAGAAAAAATAAAACATTCTGTAAAAGAAAATACGGTTTTTTTTAATAGTAATTAAAAAAGGAAATGTTTTTTTTTTTTTTTTTAAACACAAAAAAATTCCTTATTATTAAAATCTTAAAAAAAAATTCATATCTTTAGTTTGAATCCAAGATGACAATAATAATAATAATTACGCCTTTAAATGTATTAATATGCTATATTTATCCATAAACTACCACCTATTAACACTTTTAAGTCTAATTTTTCTTTAGATCAATAAAATGTACATTTTTTACATCGTCCAGTAAAAATATCAAAAATTATAATGTAAGCTAAGCGACGATATGTTTCACTGAGGTCCTACAGTATGACATGTTTAATTGTTGTTTTATCATTTGCCGAAAATGAATTGGAATCTTAAATTTTATATTATAATATAATAACCCACCAGCTCCTCCCTATACTCGCCATTTGTTTAAAATGTGATCATATTAAATTAAATGAGAATAGTTTTTTTTTCTACTAAATGAAACTGGGCTGGAAGATGATACATTGTTATCACGTCACATTAATTGTCTATCATCGTTTCCGCACCTGATTGCACACAGGGCCGGTATCCAGGTTGGTGAAGAAATATATCGAGAATCGGGTTGCGGTCCCGTGGCTAGTGTCGCGGACTCTCGGAACAGAGGTTCGAGGTTCAAACCCTACTCTACCCTTACTCGATTCCCAACTCGTTGAAAATGGCACCCGTAATTAAAATACTAAGGTAAATTATTAATTCGCTAATATTTCTTTAAAAAATCTCTGGTTGAACGATTCGGTGGGTATTTTTAGGTGAAAATCTTGAAATCGGAAATTGAGTTAGGATAAGTCGGCCTAGTAGTGTAGTGTATGACGTATTAGTCTACCATATCTCGGGTTTGATTTCTGGCAGGTTCAACGCAAAATACAACTCTATATTGTGATTCGAGACGGCAATATTTCACTGCACATAATTGACACTTTAACCTCATTTTCAATGTAACAAAAATGATCCAGTTACGCTGTAAATGGAGTACCGGTGTAGTGCTCTATGCATAGCTGGGCGCAGAACGGCAAATGATAATGATAAATAAATTTTCCTTTATACTTAAGGTAAACGTTTTATTCGTTCATTACGTTCTTGTGAGTACAATAATTTGTAAGTATTTTCGTGAGAGTTTTTTCTCCAATTACTTATTTATATATAAGGCCGTCTTAAAGTATTTCACCTTTGCTATGTTTGAACAGCTCTTAATGACGTGGCGAGTAAAAGGTGACCGCCCTTAATTCAATTACCCCCGTCCCCATCTCAACGAGGACACGACTTTTGGCGGACGTAGAGAAACTAGTGACTATGTAGCTATAATATATAACCTATCCTTAAACACTTTTTTAACACGGAATTAAGTATATTTGAATTGCCATTCTGCACCTTTACAAGAATAGTGGCATAACACTTTTTTTTTGGTTTTGAGTAGTGTCACTTTTATTATTTTTAAATACATTGAAAAATCTAATTGACTATCTTAGGCAGGCATGGGCAACCATTTTCTAGTTTGAATTATAAACATTCCCATCCACACGTCTTAAAATATATGTATTGTTAGTAGTAGTATGGTAGTCTGCAAACACCATATAAAAATAACACAGAAATTCAGTAAAAATTAAAAAGACATTTGATGCGCTCTGTTTCTCGATAAATAACTGCAATCCTAGTCCAGTTAAATCTTATTTAATATTACACGTAATGACGTGCTCTGGATTGAAATTATTCCAACCTTCCGAGTGCATTTATTAATTTCCTTTAAAAGGGATTTAACGCTTCACACGATTACGCACTCAGGATTGAAGTCATTTTCGTGTTCCGCCTGTGAGTTATTCAAATTCTCAAAAATCATTTTTTACAAGAAATAAATTGACGTATTGTACATTGAAATTATTCCAACGATCCGAGCGCATTTATTAATTTCCCTTTGAAATCAGGCAGGATCCAAACGTCTTACGGACCGGAGGTTGGCCATGCATGGTCTAAACCAAGAATATTATCGATTGCATCGGCATTCACTTCGCTACACTTCATTCTGAATTATTCTAAAATTAAAAACTTTTTTCTTAATGTTACATGTTTATTCTATACACAACGATACTTTCGTGAGAGCAAAAGGGAAAAGAGTTTTGTATCACCCGTCGATGGAAAGAGGGCTCTCCCGAAACTATAATTGTGTTATTTTAATAGAATAAACGTGAAACACTACATTAAAAAAAAAAAACTCAGGATTCTCACTTTAAGAAAAACGTACTATTTTCTTAAAGCAATCATTTTATCATACGGAGTATTGTTTAATTGATTATCACTTTCCTTAGTCAATCTAAAAGACATTTAGTTTAGTGTCACTACTGTTATAAATATGCGATTTTTCCGAATAAAAGAAAGTAAAAAGAGAAAGTGCATTGTGCGAATAAAGTCTTGACGTCCAGACTTCAGATCGCATGTTTTTAGGTTACCCACTAAGAGATAAATAAAACAGTATGATGACCGGCCAATAACCTAAAGATTGAATTCGCATTCACCTTATGACACCTTACGATCAATCATTATGAAAGAAAAAAACATTGTCTTTAATATTACCAATGTTTATTGCATTGAAATAATACAATCAATTGTCGTTTTGTGGAAGCACTCCTCTCATCGACGGCTGTCAAAAAAATATATAAACTCAAAATCATATTTACAATGAACAGTTATATATATTTTTAAGATCCGTTCAGGGTGGAATGTTCTCCCAAAACTGAAGGTTTTTTATTTAAAAACTCGTAGAATTAATGATAGTAACACTGAAAACAAATTTTTTGTATCAGAATAATTTAATAATAACCTTGTAAAAACAAATATAATTTTTATGAAGTTGGGTGTACGATACAAAACTTATATAAAAGTTAAAAACGTAATAAAATATTACCCAATGAAAAATACACACGTTTTCAACGATTGTTGTACGCGTAGGTACCTTTTTAGTATTTTTATGACAAATAATGAGAACAAATATGTGTGTGCTTATGTTTTGTATGTACCTATTTATGTCGACGGTGAAAAGGAAAATGTTCCTCAGCGGCTTTTATCAGCTCTATAGAAGAGCTTATTAAAGTTTTTTTTTTTATTAATAAAAAACTCTCATTTTCAAATCTACATATTATTTTGGCGTGATTCTTATTTAAAAAAATACGATATGAGATTTTTGACATATTTTGAAAATCTATACATTCGTTCCCACGATTTAACATACATGACATGTTTTTATTATTTTTTTTTTTTTTTAGTTTATTTTTAAAAAATACAAGAAACAATATTATAACTGAATACAATTTTTTATACGTTTATTTACATTTACATTTTTCATTACGTAAAAGAAAAAAACAATTATTGTGTACAAATAGGGAGTGACTTATAATAATTTGTTTATTTTATTTTTAATAAGTAAATATTTTCTGTTTAAGACATAAATTACACAAAAAATAATGTACGGTGTTTTCAATCAGTGTTACACAAAAAAGAATTATGAATATAACTTTTAGCTACTTTCTTAAATATGTTGAATTCCTGACTGCACTTTTAATTTTTTGTTCACTTCATTAAAGAAAAATATTCCTTTGTAAGTATAATGATGTTGTGCTGTAGTTGTTTTTGATTTTGAAATCAAAATGTTACGTTATGTTATATACATGATGTTACCATATATATAATATATATTTTACACGTATATATAGGTATAAAATAATATATTCATATTATGCATCAGCCTTCATTTTCAGGTCACTCTTAAAAAGTCGCTAATAACTATTAAAATAATTCAAATAATTGTGTATTTTTCCATGTATGAAATACAGAGTGGTGCCAAATATTTTATTATTAAAAATGCCAATCCACAAAGTCAACTCTGAATCAATAGAGAAAATAAATAACCATGACAGAAAATTGTACCCGGAACAGTAAGTACGGTAGGCAAACGCGTCAACCAAAACACTACGAGGCAGACTTATCGTTTCTCTATTTTCTTTTTCATGATTTTTACCCGAGGTTAATATTCGAGTTGGAAAAATTCGACCAGGACTCTGGTTCTATTTAACACAAAAAGAACTGTATTCTTCATATAACCGGACACAGAAAAAACACAACCTGACATGTATTAGGAAATTGTTTTTTGTGTGGTAAAACAATAAAATTGGTAGATGCGCCATGCAATATTAAAAAATACTAACTTTGAGTTGTCGACCAACGTCGTCGGTTGCATCCAGGCTCGTGCAAGGGGTTCTTCTTTAAGGGATGTCACGGGACCTCTTGGTTGGGCGTGCAAAGCCCCCCCAGCGTCTCCGTGGTGGAGGCCAAACATCAACCCCCCTTGTAAAAAATACATTATAACATTAACAAAAATACATCTTGTGATTGGCAAATTTTAGGAATATTAGACATAGGTAGGTAAATAGATTTTTTATGCTTCAGCGGAGTAGGATCAATTTAAAATATTTGTTTGTTTTCATCACCGTGTGGTAATGTTATTTTTAATTATAAATGTATGTCATAATTATAAATTAGTAAAAATTTTAAATTTCTCTTCGATATGGAGAATATAAATATTTTTTTTAGAGAACAGCGAAGAAAGATTTATAATTTTAAATATAAAAAAAACAAGTACAACTCTAATAAAATAAATAGTCACAACACATATTTAATAAATTTAGTTAAGAAATAATCACACTTTGTTTATTAAAAAAAACGTTAAAAATATAATCTTTTATTGCCATCAGTCGAAAAAATTTTTACGAACGTTTTTAATTAAACTAATAAATAAACAGATTTTTAAACAATTTTCAATCATCTGGTCTCGAAAAAGTTTTAAATGTATTTTTTCGATAATAATATGTACATTATAGTTATAGTTAATTTTATACGTTACAAATTTTATGTTTTACTTATTTAGTTGGTGAGCATTATTTTGTATATGTTGGAGGTTGAATAAATAATGTGTGATGCACCTATATTCTTTCATTTACTTGACTTTACAAAATACCTTGTCAAGTAAGATTTTAATTTGTTTAATCTAAAAATTAATCAGCCGCAAACAGGCTGACTTGTGTCTGATAATTTACTGAATTCATTGAAAAACTTATAAAATTTACACAGTACTAAAAGAAAAGAACCATGACAATGTTTTCAGTAGAAAAAATCATAACAAAGGTAAACCTACGTTTTTTGTATCGCTTATAAACGTTTTAAAAATATTTGAAAAGTTATTTAATTTGTATTTTACAAAAATCAAGTAGCTTTAAATTAAACACCTTTTTTAAAAACAACGTATTAGAGAAAATAATTTATTAGAACACATTATATTATTGAAAATCCCTATTTCTCATTTTACTTGGGGTAGGTACCACACAGACGTCATTTTATTCTTGAACTTTTTTTGTTTTTATAAATTTTGGCTAAAAAGGACATAGTTCTGATAAAATTAATAGCTTTGTAAAAACAAGTGTGTATCTGCATTTCGAATGTTGGCTTTACCATTAAAAAAATAATTTATAGGTAGACATATTGAATTTAGAAGCCGATATTTATTTGATAAATATTTTATATATTTGTTTTAATGTAAAGGTAAAGGTGTTTTAAGTTCTCGCAATGAAACACTGCACTTATATACCTAAAATAAATATATGGATTCCTTAAAACTTGTAAATATTAATTTTAATTTTTTTACAAACCATTTCTTTATAAATAAGACGGGAGTATGCAGGTAAATACACAATTGCAAAATTGCTACCTATTCTTTTCGGTCAAACCAAAATATATAAATATACATTTTTTGGTGTTCATTGAAATTGCACCATAATATCTTAAATAAATAAATGTCAGTAAGTGACCCGTTGGTGTATGAAAATGTGGTAACTAACCAGCCGACCGCGGTCCAGCAGGCGGATAAAGCTTCCGTCCCCAAGCTCCAACCGGATCCAGCTCTAGGGGTGGCCATGGCGAACCGGTATAACCAGCCGCGGCCGCGTTTAGCTCGTCAGACCGAATCTTGACTTTTTGGCAACCCTGTCTCTAAAACTTGCGCTCAACGGGCCAAAACACCACAAAAAACTATATGGAAATTATTATCATACCAAAAATGTAACGAAAACACTCGCGAGTTAAATCAACACTTTCCGTCGGCAAAACGCGTGCGAAAAATCACTTCACTTCAAATCACAAAATGTATTAAAATTTTGCCGTTGAAAAATTTCGGGTACACAATTTTCGAGTAATTTTTTCTCATGTTATTTTATATAAACAAACATTCGAATTTTTATTTAAAATTAAAGCGGTCCGTTTTTTAAAAGTTTGTCATAAAATTATAAAATTTTACGTTGATTTTTAAAAAATCACAAATTTTTGCCGTTTTTTTTTACCTAAAATCAGATGAGTGAATTTTTTTGAGCGCGCAATTTACGTAAAAAATTTCCCCGATTGTCAATTGTTTTTTTTTTTCGTTTGACAAGTGACGATCGGCAATCTCCGCTACTAGGTTCGGGAATATTCGTCCGCTGGGTAAGGCGTCGTCCCACGGCGGGCGGCGGCGGAATAATGCCTCAGAGATTTTGTTTCCACCAGCGCAGCCTGCTGGGGCGGGGCGCCTGGGGGCGTGGCCCCCGGGGGCGAGGTTAGAGCGGGATGGGAATACTGCCCCAGCGCGCCGTGATTCGCAAAGGATTCGCCGGGAATTCTCACGATTTATTTTATAAATAATTTGGACGTCTTGGTACCGTAAATTCAATATTTTAAGCAATTGATTTTATGAAAAAATAATAAAACCAATAATTGCTTACATCAAAAAAAAAATCGCATTTATTTTACAAAGAAAAACATTTAAATTTTAAGTATCTATTATTTTTTACCTGTTCGAGGAGAGACAGGTACCTAGATACTAAATTTCAAAAACTCGTAAACTACGAATAACTAGAAAAAGTAGTTAAAAATCCCCGAAATAAATGTTTTTAATTTCCAAAATTATATATAGAAACTATATGTATATAAATAACTGGCTATGTTAAAATTAAATCTAACTTGTATTTAATTATCACTTGAGCAAAACTTAAAAAATTGATAAGTATGTAGAAAATATGGACCCATAATTTTATGTCGCGTCAAATGAAAACAAAATACCCATAAATTTAATACCTAGCTACCTAAGTGAAAATATGCGTAGATTGTAGAATAATCATTCAATTCGATTTTTATGCTAATTTTTAAGTCGATGGACAGGTGAATATAGATATTATATTCATTTAAGCATGCTTTTTTGGAAATGAAAAAGTTTGCATTTTGTAGGCAAACGTTTCAAAAAAATTTAGGGTTGATTAATATTTTTCGTTCTGTTTTTGTAAATGTTTTCCACCTTTTCAAATATTTAACACTCACTTTCGCGGGATTGGGAAAAAGGCTTGTGCGAATTCAAAAAGGTCCTTGTGGGAAAAGCGTTCAGGGCCGGCGGGCGGTCCCGGGCGCCGGCCAATTAGGGCCGGCCTCAGCGGGCCGTGGGCCAATGGAAGGGCACAACGGGCTGGCTCCGCCTCCTGGGGCCGGACTAGGGTGGGGGAGGTCGTGCCCTAAGACCTGATTTTCACAAGCCTTTTTTTGGATCCTACAAATAATGAAAAACGTTTCATAAAAAAAGCTCGTATTGATAGAAAGGTCTGCCTTTGAAAGAAAACTACGTTTTTTTAAATTATTATTATTTGCAAAGTACGTAGGTAGATAAAAAATATAAATAATTGAAAATAACTGATAGAAAGTACTTCAGCAAGAAACTAATTGAAAAAAAATAAAAAAATAGAGGCAATGCTTGAGCATAAATTAGTCACTCTGTCGCGTCGTACCGACTGGCGCGACGCCATTGGCTAGCTGTGTCTAAGGAACAAACTATGAATGTCTGCTTCACTTTACTAATATTGTTCTTTTTTCCATAAGGAATGTGTAGGTATGTTGTATTTATATATGTATTTTATTGGATAAACAAACAGTATATACAACACATATTAACAACTTCTTTGTGTATAAGTGTAGGACACACACTAAAAAAAATTATTACACTTAAGACAATAATTTGAATTATGTTGAATAAAACAAATGAAAAAGATAAGATATGAAGAAAATTTATTTAATAATAAATATTTTAAAATATCTACTTCTCTCAATATTTCTATGACTTTTGATTTAAATTTACATATATTGTCATGACAAATATCAGCGTCTGTAAATCTATTGAGTATATTGCTCGTATATTCTAGGTATTGTAGATGGTTTTAAACGGATTATTGACGCGTTGCCTGTGTAAAACAGAAGGTTTTGTCTTGTCGATCTAAATGGCACACGGAATGAAAGTCTTTCAAGTAGATTAAGGGTGTATTGGTGTACATTTTACTTCAGCTGATAAAGCGTCAGTATTAGTGATTCTTAGGCAAGGCTTCATCTTAGAAATAACAAACGAGCGCATAATGCTATCTTGCAGTTTCATCTTAATTAATAATGAAAAAATATGCTTCAATGTCTAATGCCGAATTTATTATTTCATACAATCAAGAATATTGTGCTGCGTTAATTTTTCCAAAAAAATGGACATGGAAAACCGTGATATTGGTGCTGGTGAAGGAAATATCTGTTAAACCATTAAAAAAAACATTTAGTTTCCTCTGTGAACTTTTATCGGGATAAAACTAAAGGACAAGTTTATATCTTAATTACCTGTAGTTATTACAAAAATAAAGTTTGACAATTATCATACGTAAATTCAGTGTGAAATATTACGAAGAGTTTAACTGGCTAACTGGGCGTGTACATAAACACCGTTTATATTGATTCTCTTGTACATTATTTTTTAATTTTAAACCTATCTCCTTTGATTACGAAATAGAAAATATTAATTAAGATGAAGTCAAGTCTATACGGACCTTGGAGTTATCATGGAATGTAAACTTACCTTTAATGATACAATGATTAACAAGTCTTTATTATGTATATCTAGTTAAAACACTGTATTGCTTATTTGTTCTTCCTTTTTTAGAATATGCCTCCGTGATCTGGTCTCCCCTCTATATAAGCCGGATAAATAATATTGAATCACTGCAGCATCGTTTGCTAAGAAAGTAGCATGGATGATTGGCCTCAAGAGGTAAAAGTTAGTTTTCGTACTAACAGTGTAGAATAAATTAAATAAATAAATATTTCGTATAATATTCACCACTCTGTCAATGTTGAAATAAGTCGTTAAGGATTTGGACAAGCAAAAAATATTATTGTATTTCTCGGAATTTATAAAACTAATAACTGACCCAATTTTTTCGTCGTTTAAAAATAGCAAGTGTGTATCGGGCCTTATGAAGAAAGCCCAACGCGCATAGCGCAAAACCTCCGCAGCGGATTCCTTCGCAATCCTCTTCAGAATGGGACGGGAGATTTGAAAAGCAATTTGCTAGAAGAGTAGAGCAATACTTTGACCTGTGAAGGTGACTTTAGGGAAATTTCGACGCAGAAGCGAGCGGTCTCCGGCGTCGCAACTCGAGGCGGGTCCTTCGCCGGGAATAGCGTCATCGTGGGTTAGGGATGATTTAAGCTCCATAAATCACGACTTATATGGACTTAATCCCAAAAGGGATTCATCAAAGTCACCACTTAAATATGGGAACCTGTTGAGTTCGGATACTTCAATTACCAACGATATTTTACTCGTGTTACAATAATATTTTAGATAATTAAATTCGTATGCCTAAGTATATTAACATTTGTACTTATCTATATGTCTACAAAAGGTAATCTAATTTGGCTTCATGTAAAATGGTAACGGAGGCTCATCAACTTGATAAATCAATATCTATTAGGTGTACAACTTTGCTTCCGCCGTTTTTGTATATGGATTAAGCGGTATGTAGCGGTCGAAATAAATAAATAATTTATGCCGTACAATAAACTTGGGCATCTTTCAATATAACCTCATACAAACATTAGTCGATTTGTGTCTGCATCATAAAGTTATTATCGATTGAAAATGTCAGTTTACGAGCTAAATTCCCCAAACGTTCTCAAATACTTATGTTGTGTATTAGTAAAAGAACATGTGTGAGTGGTTTTAACGCTTCAGAGCCCCATTTACAATGGGAAGTTAACAAAGTTATCTTTGACTAAAGAAAAACCGATATTTGTGTACGACAATCGGTATATTTGAACGAGCATTTCGAGTATTTTCGTCGGGTACCTATAATTGAACATGTTTAGAAGAAACAATTGTATGCACATTTTGCTTTTCATACAGCAAACTTAATTTTACTTTGTAGATAAAATCAAAGATAAATGTTTACTTCCTATTGTAACCGGGGCCCTGAAACTGTGATTTTCATTTCAAAGACAACCATAGCAGTGGAATAGAAAAAAAACAGTGGAAACAGTTGTGCACCTAATAGGACTTTATTGAAGTCATTATCATTATCATTCCCCTTTACGCACTTAGTGGTTCATAAGGCACTGCATTAGTGAATCGTATGCATCATATTTTGACCATCTATTACATGAAGGTAACTCTTACGTTTCGGATTTTCAATTTCAATTTTCATTTTCAATTTTTAATTTCAATTTTCAATTTCAATTTTCAATTTCAATTTCAATTTCAATTTTAATTTCAATTTCAATTTTAAATTTTATTTATTCATATATATGTACATTACAAAATGGAATACCTTAATTCATACATATCGAAATAATTAAAATAATAACGTAAAATTAGGTATATACAGATGCCAGTCTAGGAACGATAAAATCGTCCATTAGATTCTGAAAAATCCTAAACGCCAATTTTTCGAAATGCTTTTTCTAAAGAATGTGATTCTCTGTGAAATTCCCTTCTTTTCTGCATAATCGTTATTTTTACAATACTTTTGAAGTTATTAAATAATTTTCGTTTATCCTACGCCAAACACTCTAAATCATTTATCTTAACTATCCCAAACCCCTAGGATACTCTTGAAAGGCAATCATACTTATTAACAGGATTTTCTTGCTTTTAATAATTTAACACTAACTAGCGTTAAAAATACTTACTCAGGAACGTACCGCTTGTGAAGTCAAAAAAAGCGCTCTCCTGCACATGATATTTTTTGGCGTTTATTATAGTTCAGAATTGCACAAACAAAATATGGCAGTTTAAACTATCTTTTAAAGAATCAATTCATATCCACCATGCCAACAATCGATCCTAGGATCTTAAGTATGCCAGACGTACGCGTCAACCACTAAAAAATGGGGTGGACTTATCTCCAGTCGATTTCTTTTTTCAGGATTTCCACCCGAGAGCAGCAATCGAGTCGAAAACACTCGTCCAGGGTTCTGGTTATATTAGATACACATATAACTGTATTCTTCATCCGCCTGGACACATAATTAATAAAGTTAAACTTTAAAATTCCATTTCGCAGTTTAATACTACATAACTTAAAAAATATTATGTCAAATTTGCTCGGAATCAATTTCAAGACCTCAATCATGATAAATGAGTGCGCCAGCCACTATGCAACGAGGCGTATTGTGTTAGACTGTCCAAGTATTAGTCCTTAAACTTAAAAAAAGTCCTGAAAAAAAAAACATCTTTTATGAGATATTTTATGCCGTTATACACAATAAAACTCATTTCGGGAATAGAACATGTGTCTAAGAAACCCAACTATCCGAATCAACTAACTAACTCAGATAACTAAAAATTCAGCTTATTGGATTTTTTTCCGAAAAAATGTTTCTGTTTGAATAAATTATGGATGTTGAAAATGAAAATAAATGATTGAAAATGAAAAATGGGCTTTCAATTAATTAAATAAAAAGGCAACACTATTACATGTTAAGCGTAGTTACAAGTGCTGTAGGAACATTAGTACAGTATGAACGTATCGTACTGTAAATTAAGACATTGTATGCTGAACATCTAGGTAAAAGTAAGCTGTTTGACTATCATCATCCGTTTTCGGGCCGGCAAGTCGTTATTTTGCGAATCGCAGAACGTTTCAGTATTTTTTTTTCTGAAATTCTGAAAGCGATTCGGATAGTCGGAGTTCGGATGATTGGAGTTCTACTATACTTATACTACTAAATTAACAAGATAGGCACAGTATTTCATGATCCATTTCTAACTTCAACTAACAATTTTCTATACGTACGTATGTACATTGTACACAACTTATTTTTTCAAAGAGTAAGCAGGTACTAAAAAAAATACTTAAACGTCAATTTTATTCTGGCTATTCTGTACAATTTTGTAATTAAAGGTGTCTAGGTATATGCATGTGATATATAATATTTTCATAATTCGGGAATAACGTCAAAAATATAATTTATATTCAAGGCGGATTTTTACGATTCCAATGATATAACTATTATTGTATTCAAAATGAGTGGTCTTTTAAAATTTTCGGGTTTAAAAATGAGCACATACAAAACGCCCCTTTTTCATTTTTTTTACATTTTTTTGCACCACAACAGGCCAGGAGGCCCAATGACAGTGGTGAACTACATCACAGAAAACCCAGGCTTGAGAAAATTCAGGTGAATTTTTTTGTGTTCTCACCGGGAATCGAACCCGGAACCTTCCGTGCATGAGCGTCGAGCGTCTTGACTGCTACACCACGGAGGCCGCCATTTTATCTTATTTGGCATCACGTCATTTTGACGTCACGCATTACGACCGTCGACCGAGCTTCTAACAAACATTGCGTACAAATTTGACGCCAAAACGTCACATGTGCCCTTTGTCCCACTTCGGACACAACGTCTCGTTTTCGGGTAATTAAAATTATACATATTTCAAACCTTTATAGAAAGTTTATCCGGCAGCGCACGAAAAAAAAATACCGTTGTCATAGTATTTTTTTTCTTATATAAAAATAAAAATAATAAATAAACGTGAAAAGACTATATTGGACCGACAAATATCTACAAATCATATGTGTTTTTAAAGTATGTATCTTTGTTCAATTATCTAATAAAATAAATACTTGGAAAACAATACATTTTAATGCCTCTTTTATAAATTGTAATGGTTTTTCATAGAAATAAGTAAACGAAATAAAATATTTGTCAATTAAAGATACGTTATAGTTAGGTATCATCACTTTTGTCCGTTGGTAAAATGTCCTTAATTTAGTACGAATAAAAGTTTTGGCGTAACGTCAACTACCAGGCGACAAGGAAGAATAAAGGGTGATAGGCAATTAAATGTCCCTTCATTTCTTTCTTGTCTCCCCCTTCCTACAAGGAAACTTTCTTTATTGAATTAACATAAAATTCCCATAACACTTTCTTTTCTTAATTCGCAGATAATTCTATTTCCGCGAAAATGACGCCATTTGAAAAGTTACTACTAAGTCCCTACTCGTGAAAACTGTATGTTTTCAGAATCGTTTTATTTTTATACAAATTGATATTGAACATATTTACAACCTGTTTTGTAATACTATTGGAATCCCATATTCTTCGTGTTTTGATTACTTTAATAACTTAAAACCGTTTTTAAAAAATTTGGTTTTCCAGCGCTGTAGTAAAACGGCGTGGCAAAAATATTTTAATACCTACTACTAACAACGCAATAACTCAACTTAAGCATTCTTAAAAATAATGAAGAATGTATAATCATAGTAACTGTTGTATCTATAATATGCATATTTAACTTTAACAAAATGGTCGGTGGAGGGGTGGTTACTGCTCTAATTCTCCCGGTCAGACTTGTTTCTCTTGGTTTACTAACAAGCTAATGAACTAACATACCTTATCGCCGTCTGAATCGGGAAATAAGATTAAGGGTGAAAGACAAATTGACTGTATATACCGAGATACACTGTGATAGTGGGTTTTAAATGCAGTAAGTATAGGTGAATTATAAGAAAACGCGAATCTATTGGAAAAAATATATAAATTTAAAAAAGTAATTAACCGTTCATTAATGCTAAAAAAAGTTTCATTTGTAATGCGCGTATCTAAAAAGAGGCCACAAGAACTCTAAAACGAATCCAGGTAAGTGGGTGGTACTTTCAGTTTCTGTTCTAAATTGGAAATTGTTACTAATAAATTAACCCCTATCCGCACGCAGTAATACATAGGGCACTGAATTGAAACTCAAATTGCAGCGCGTTATTTTTCGTTACTTAAAAATAAAAGTGATCAGTATTTGGCTTCGGGTGCCAGTCAATAAACAATGAAATATTGCATTGTAGAACCACCTTCTGAACAAATAGGTATATCACGTCTACCCTGCCAGGAATCTAATCTGGGATTTCAAACATAGTAGGTAGGCAAAAACGACAACGACTAAACTACGAGGTAAACTTATCTTCACTGGATATCCTTTTTTTAAGATTTTTATTGTACAGGAATCATCATCTCGAAAACACTGTTTTACACTCGGAACCGAATAATGATTTTTAATTTTTTTTCAAATTTACTATTTCAAACACCCGTGAATTAGTTTATTTAAAAAAAAAAAGGAATACTTCGCTAAGCCTCTATGTTATAGGCCTGTCAGCAGATGGGAAAGATATGGTGTGGAAGGAAATTATATAAAATACACCACAACACTCAGACCATCGAGAAAAAAATATTTCCTAGACTTCCTTCTTACAAATGGCGGGAATCTTACCCGCGACGCCAGTTTCACAGTTAGCCATCTAACCAACTGCGCCTCCAAGCCTAGTAGGGTTATAAACGAAATATTATAAGGTTTAGTCATGTTATGTCGCGTCTGATTAGTAAAGCCAACATATGCTTTTTTCCGTTTGATTTTTAAATTGTCTCCAGTGTAATTTTTCAACTTGCAAATTAGGTCATTGCAGTGTTTCAGTCCATTTTATAGTATTTTTAACTGTCCCACGTCTTTGCTTTTTTAATGCAGTAATGTTGTGTTTGTCTGAAATTATGTATGGCAGTATTTTTGGCTAAAGTCGTCGTTTTATTCGTGTTTCCCAGTGCAATTTTGGGTATAATTTTTATCGTCCGTCCGGACACAAAAAAATACGTCTATGCAAGGCTGTAACATTTTTTCAGACCCTTTTCCAGATTTTTGTGTACTCATTCGTACCAACACACCTAGATATTGTATTTATACATACGTTCTAAGTACTGTATAAAATTTAATACGTACCTACAGTAAACATAATAAATTTTCCAAGACAAGTATTTAATGAAGAGTTTATGAGATGAACCACCGACAAAATTTGAGGAAACACATTTTAATTATTAGCAGTGAACGTGAAAATCCTGGAGCCTTGTGATGTATCTACATACTTGGAGGTCTTATATAAAGTGCAGACCTTGTAAAGAATTGACCAAAATATATTTTTGTCTCAATTTTTATTAATTGTTTGATACTTGCTCACATCTTATACGTATGTACATTTTTTTTGTCCTTTTTTATTTTTTTAATAAATATTTTATATCAGTAAATAAACCTACGCAGCAATGACTTTAAGTTTAAACCTTAAGCACTTCCGTAAAAGACTAATTGGGCCAAAAAAGACACTTGAATTTTCATTTTTTAAATGTCCTGTGCGACGGCGCGTAAAGCAATTTGAATTAAGGGTGGGTTTAAGTTTTAAGTTTTTACGGATAACGAGGGGTAGGCTAATGAACCGAAATACACTTAATTTGTCTTAACACCGCTTGGAGTAAGATTAAAGACTGAAAATCCTCCTTTTTTTAATGCAGGGTTGTGTAAATGGTTCGTAAATGAAGTACCTACTTAAATAAATAATGTAATAGTACCTTTCTCTTGATTACTTTTGGGTGAAATTAAAACCTGATTTACAGTTATTTAGTACCTATCTATTTAATTTCGTTTAAAGAAATAATTGTATAATAATATTTAAAGCATTAACTTTGTCGTCAAATATTTAATAACATTTAGTGAAATTATTGTAAATTCACTTATTCATTTATTTCAATTGAATATATATTAGATTTATTTAAGTTTCATCATAATTACCATCCTCATTCATGTATACAGTGGTGCATCGAGCACAGTATTGGTAATCAATTGCATCATATTTCGATCTTCTGTTACATGAAGGTAATGTGATCAGTCTTACGCCCCAGGTGCTAGTCCAGAAAAAAGGAAATATTTTTTTATTTTTTTCTTTTATCAAAGGAACTTTATTAAAAATTAACCAGCAGTTGTAGTTGTTGTTGTTGTTTTAACCACTCTAAAAATCAATTTTTCACGTCAATCTTATCTGGAATCGAATCTGGGACCTTAAAAATGGCTGGCGATTGCGCCAACCGCTACACAATAAAGCGGACTTATCTCCACTCGATTTTCTTATTCGAGGTTTCTACATACTTAAGAGTACCCATCGAGTTGAAAACACTCATCCCAGGTTATGGTTCTATTTCACCCACATAACTAATTATTTATTCTCCTGGACACAGAAATATCAGTTTCAATACGTAATTAAGTATAATATCATGTTTAATTATCATTTCAATGCTGTACTTCTCCATAAAAGACATAATCTTTTACTTAGAGAGGTACAGCATTTAAACTTAATTATTATTAAAACGAGTATCAATAGAATTTATGTAACAAAATATAAAAAATATTGTCATTTTTTAATTGTCCTTTACACATTATCTCGCTGTTTTTTCTATAAAACATTCCTTTAATTTAATGTTTAATTTGTTTGTTTTTTTTTGTTTTTTTTATTTTTTGCACAACAGGCCAGGATGCCCAATTATAGTTATGAATTACATTACAGAACACCCAGGCTTGAGAAAAATCACATTAAATTTTTTGTGTTCTCACCGGGAATTGAACCCGGAACCTCCCGTGTGTGAGTCAAGCGTCTTGACCACTACACCACGGAGGCCGCAATCTCCGTATATCTTATATCTTTAATAAATAATAACTAACTGTCGTTACGTAGTTTTTCATTTATAAAAATAATTGTAATTATTTAGGTACTTTTTTCTTGTGGAACACATAAAATTAGTTACATCAAAAAGAATGTATAAATAAATAATTTCAATGAAATTTAAAAAAAAGAATTGTTAAACTCCATGATGAATATTACACAGTATATATGTAATATGGCTACTCAAATCAGGTAATGACAGGTCATAAGCCTTTTAAATGTTTAGACATCCATCTTACTTTCTCATAAATGTTCTCCATCTCTGTTGCAATATGTCAATTTTAATGTGTAAAAGTTATTCTGTCGATAGTTTTATAAGCTTTTTTTCCTGTTTCTCAAATCAGAAATAAAAATAACACTTTTAATTAATATATTTATGTGTTAAGTAAATTTGAGAATATTTTTTACTAGGGAGTATGTAACTCTTGTGAAAATTATTTTAGATAAAACGGTATTCTTCTTTGTTTCTCGGTAGATTGAGGAATAAATTAGAAAGAAAAACTGCGGAACTCATCTATAAAACAATAATTATTCCAAATACAGATTACTGCTCTACAGTATTACTTTTAGCTAATGGCGTATATTTAAATAAATTGCAAGTATGTATTTCTAAATAGAGCCACGATAATATTGCTGAAGAAAGGTACTATAGAGACTTGCAACACTGGATATATGCAACTCCAGATGCCCGGCCTACCAACACAAAAGCGCAACACGTCACCAACGACCGAGAAACTAAGTTTTCACTCTCTCCGACCAGCATTGATTCCGGTTGTCTTCGAAATGAGGTTGTTATTTTTATTATTATAACATTTAACGTAAATTTGTTCCAATTTTTACAGTTGATTTCAAACAGTACCTGTGCCAGTGCTCGGTATTCATTCATTGTATTTTATTTCATTTTGGTCAATTAAGTTGTAAATAAAACTTCAGATAAATATGTAAGTTATCAAATATTTTATACACGCAACCTTGTAACAAAACATTGGTAAAATAATAATTCTATAAAATTATCAGAATTGCACTACAACAAACAGATTACACAACAGACGCTGTCCTAGTTCTTTTATGTTCAATAGACCATTAAAAAAAATGGAATTATGAATCCCAATATATTTATTGTCTTATTACGAGTTCATGTAACTAAATAATTATTTTTCCCGTTATTAAATACTATTTTCAGCATTTTTTGAGTGCCAATCTCCACTTACTGGTTTTACTTATTTGACTTTAAAAACAAATAAAATGTATTTTGTACAATTTGCAAAATGGTCTATTGAATATAAAAGAACTAAAACAGGGTGCAAATATTATAAAATAGTAAAAATCCGAAAAGAACTCAATTTGATACCAGTAAAAAAGAGACTGATACATAGTATGACTGTTTTATATGTATCTATTTATATCCAACAACATGAAGTCTAATGCTTAAATATTTCTTCTATAAGAAAATGGTAAATAAAAAAATCATATTCATAATTCATAATAAATAAGAATGGAATAAGGCTGCCATTTGATAAAAATAGAGAATTCCAAAGTTTCTTGAGTAGACAGGTGTAAAAATTTATAAAGAGATGCTTGAGTGTAGGAAGAATAAAAAGAGTTGGCATGTATTCAAAAAGAAATGTAATGTAAACAGTAAATTAATGTAAATATATATGTAATAAAAGTAAGTGTTAATATAAATTGTAATTGTAATGTAAGTTGATTCAAGAAATAATAGTAACAAATTTCACTCAGACACAGAAAAAATTCACAAATATCTTATAAAACCAATACCATAAAGCCTTTTACGGTGTAAAATCTCATTGCATGCATAATTGATATCCAATATTTCCCTACCACATGAAGTGTTGAACGAATCGTATCCTTAAAGGTAAAGGGGCAGGTTCAATACTGCAAATGGATCGTTTCGTATTTGTAGAAACCAATTTAAACCCGTAAAGGTCTACAACATCTTGTTCTCTTTCGTTTAGGGAGAGATGTGAGAAGATTAGATACTCTGAAAAAGAAAATGGCAGAAAAAAATCTCTAGAAAATTGTATCTTATGCAATAGTAAGCATTCAAGCATGCTTACCACTGCATTACAAAGCAAACATTTTGCGTGTGTAAGTTTTAGTACAGAACACTTTAAATGAATACTTTATTTATTCATACAAATATACATATTACAAAAAAACAATAACGTATCCCTAACTTTATGGGGCCAACAGCCCTGTGTTGAGTTGGGATACAACATAATGGAAAGTGGAACATGCATATTATTAAACAATAATTATTACATAAACATATACATATTTTAATAAACATTTGGATAACACGCTAAATAATATATAAATATATGCAATATTCCGCATCAGTCTCCCACAATGGTCTCTTCCCTTAGACAAACTCCAAACTTGGACACTTCTCCTGAAAATGACTTTCGTTTTGAAGAACTTAATATATGTTCATCCACTATTTGAAAACTTGTAAATTAACCCTTAAAAGGCTATGCTACAAAATTCCTTTACACGCAGTGCGGTAAAATCGTGTTACCTCAAGCAAAAAACATAATATTCTTAAGTTAAAGACGTAATATAATGAAATAATTCCTTTTTCATAATTTTTAATAATTATAATATAATTTTCTAGCAAAATAAATAAAAAATTATAAATACGCCGGTCATATAATTAGCGTGCACTCTCGCCTATTGCCAAATCCCGACTGATTGAACGAATTTCTTCTTTTGTTTTTCTCTCTTTCACACAAGCTACAGAACAGCGTCTCTGTCTTCTTTGTTGTAAGTTGTATTCTCGTGCTTCTTTTCAAACAGTAAAACAGACCCAAACTCGCGAGCACTACGAAAATGAAATCGTTACGAACGAATTTAAAAAAATAAAAAAATTTCATTAATATGTATTGGAATAGTTAAAGGACCAACTTAAAAATAAAAAGGATTTTTTCTGCCGCTATTTTTGGCAGTTAGGTTTTTTGCGAGCGGCACGTTCACGTAGGGTTAATCATTGTCCCAAGGATAGCCTGCTCGTCTATTTCGGTGGCGATGTCTCCGGACATTTTTACGTTCTATAAATTGCTTCTTAGACGTGGACAAAAATCGAGTCCGGGGACAAAACAGTATTGTATTTACTACGTGTAAACGGCCTTTCAGAAATGGAGTTGAGGTTACGCGTTCTTTCTATCTTATTTAAATCTAAGTGTCACTTACTCTTTACTTTAAGTTTTAAGAGGAGATATAGTTATAGCATCGCGGAAAGTAAAAGGAATATAAAAGTTTTATTACTTTCTTCAAAAAGGCTTATACACTAAGTTATTTAAATTTATCGATACGCAAGGTATTTTTAATGAAAAATTCTATTTTTTTTTATATACAATGTCGCTCAAGACGCAAGATTCCTAAAATAGCACTGGATGTTTCGAAGGCGGAGAGGGCATTAGGGCCCCCGAGGGGCCTATAATGCCTCCGCCGTTACGGCCGTCCGATTGCCTCGCAATGAGAAATCAGCCCTAGTTCAAACTGGAGACGAATCCATGAAAAATGCGGAACTTGATCGAGAAGTGTCAGTCAGGTGCCTTTTAAGACCACCAGGGGATGAAGATGCACTCAAATCCAAGGCCCATTAAATTGAATTATGTTTCAGAAATAATATTTTTTTTAAATATAGAAATAAAACTTCTAAAATACGCATAAAATAATATTTTTAATATCTTCAAAGTTAAAACGTTACTAAAAACTCCTTTGTCATTAAATTTACAAAGTGATCGATTTGTTATCAATCAATATATTTTTATTTCATATCAATTTACGAAAAATTTAAATGTGTTTGATTGTTTGATTAAAGCAGCTACAAAATTAAATTAAAAAAAATAATAATCATACTTTCAAAGTGATTCTAAACAAAAATATGAAACTTATCATTTGTAGATGGCATTTTTATAATTTTTGATTGAAAAGTGCAATTTTTACATTTATTTTCAATGAAAATTTTTCACTACTTGGTTTGCGGAAACTTTACACTAATAAGATAAGTTTTTTTTTGTACACCATTTTGTGAAAAGGACCTAAATTATATTCAAATGGTATTTGTTACAATCGAAATAGAGTTAAGTTTCCGCAAACCAATTTTTGTAAAATTTCCATCGCAAATAAATGTAAAAAAGGCATTTTTCAATAAAAAATGATAAAAGCGCCATCTCTGAATAATAAGTTTCATATTTTAGTTTAGAATCACTTTGAAAGTATGGTTATTATTTTTTTTTAATAAATATTTGCGTTCTTAAGATGCACCAGAATATTTCAATTTTGCGGCTATTTTCCAATAGTTTTATAAAACTTATTATTATAAAATGAGAATCAAGTTGGGGTTGAGTGGGGTTCAAACCTCGGATCTATGGTTCGTAAGTACGTAACGCTAGCCGCGAGACCACAACCCGAGTCTAATGATTTTAATGACAGATCTACTGTTTTAAGTTTTATTTACGTAGAAACAGTTGGTTGTATGCAGTTCAAGCTACATTACAATTTTTCCGGAACGTGAGTAGTTCGTTTTTCAAGTATGATCGTATCCCGTACAATAATTATTTTTGCCACATTAACACCATTTGGCGTCTAAATAGATCCTGATGATGCAGGTTGACATAAATAAACATTCTATCCGTGCAACCTTACCAATGGTCTTAACTGATTTATTTTATGAATCTCTTCCACGATTAGGAAATCTGTACATAAAATATACAATGGACGTAGTTTACTAGTTACAGCTACCAAGAGCGCATGTCGACGCGGAGGTAGTCAAACGCTCCCACGTAAACCAAATTGTTTTCCACTAAATGAGTCCATAAACTGTTATTTGTACGACCGCCGGAGGGCGCAAGTCGGCCTCCTCCTACGACCTATTACACCCTGGTAGCAATAATAAAACTATGTACAGTACCCGGCAAACAGCAAACCAGGGGGGGTGACTTTTGATTAGGGCCGTAAGTTGAAATGGCAAACATTACTCGGAAAACGTATTTTTTACTTTTTGTTTTTCATTATGATTGAAAAGACCCATACTAAAACAAACAAATCATAAAGCAGAAAGCCTTAATTATTTTCATGGCCATTTTAAACGCTCAGTAGTTAAGCGGTTATTGCGTTTGCATGCGATCCTGGGTTCAACTCTTTATAAAGTTGATATTATTGATAAAATATTTCATTCAATAGTATTTTAATCGTGTTTAAAGGATAAAAGTATGAAAACATTGATAAGGTTATTCAATTATTTATTTATGAATTCAAAATTTCACACGTTTATATATTCAAGAACTTATTAACACTTTTTAGGCTGTGCCCGTATTTAGCTATAATAATTTACCAGAAAAATGAATAACATTATAATAGCATGTGAGGCGATAGAATAACAATCTAGAAAAACAAAGTATAAATAGTAAGTAATAATAAAGTAATAACATAAAAAAATAATGAAATATAAATATTCAATTATAAATTATACAAATTGAGTCACATGCATAATCAAATATACAAAATAATAGTATCTTTAAAATCAATACAAAATAATTCAAAAACATAATTGATATGATGAGTGAGATATGGTTTCTACAAACACACTCTATACTATAGTAAAAAATATATTTAAAAATATGCCGAATAACAGTAAGTGATCAATTAAAAAATACAAAAATAAATAATGAAAACACATCAAATATCAAGATATATAATAAACAGATAAAAGTATGGAAGGAAAGCAGATAAGTAAATTTTGACTAGTATCGAACTTGACAACCTCGTCCCTATCGATGTGCAGCAGCCAATTGCAAACATTTGTCTTAAATACATTGGCACTTTTGGTCCTTGTAGATTATGTATTTTTTATCGGTAATGTATAAATTGTTATGTAAAAACGATCACGATATGTTAAAATGATAAAAATTACGACAGATTTACAATATTTTAGTGAAAATTATTAATTTGTCCATAAAAATACTAAATTTTACCTTCATTTTTTTATCATCAAGCTGAACCGTGTAAAAAGAACATTTGAACTATCTTATAACAGAAAGGTCATAAGTTATGAGACAGTTCTGGTCCTGTTGGTAGTATCGCGGACTTCGGATCAGGAGATCCGAGGTTCAAATCCCGCTCTACCACAAGTTGTTTCCTATTTTCTACATCGTCTTTTAAACACTAAAAGAAAATGGCTGCTGCTTTGAAATATTTCGGTTAATCATAAGAAAGCCAAAAATTCCTTAAAAAAAAATTATGTCTGGACTTGTTCATTCCCTTCTCTAAAATTTCGTCTTCTCTGTTATCTCTAAGTTATCGATAAAATTGTGTATATGGTTTCATAGATTCTACCCCTGCCTATAATTTCTAAAGTCTAAAATGGAGTTTTACGCAACCAATACAATATATTGTCAAAGCAAATAAGGGCGAGGTGGGCAAACATTACCGCTAGTTTATAATGAAAAATCAATGAATATCCGATTGTAGAAAGATGTTGAAACAGTGTTTATCTTTATTTAGGATTCAATATTACATTCGGCACACCTCTATTGATATTGCAGCCACCTTCGATGTCGTTAGAGACGCGTAACGGCTTCAGTAACGGCCGTTATAGCTAGCGAAAGTCGTTCGGCAAAACTATACTCGACTACAAGGCTAATCAAAATTGTATACACACCAGTTTGTGATCTTAAGCTTGGGGGAGCGAGTGTGAAATTCACAACGCCATTGGACGTAGTTACATTTCATTTTCCGATTGCGTTTTATTGTAAATGGGTCTACTAAAATTTGATCATGCGATATTAAAACTAAATATATTTAGAAAATATTCAAAACAAATTTATAAAGTACCTTAAATACAAAACCGGTATTTCTTATGTATCTACTCTCACTGCCTCCACCTTCCATGGAATCATTTCTCTACAATACCGCAGAGTGTGTGCGGACCAACTACTGCTTTACAAAATTATGACAGGAATGGTTGACTGTACAGAGCTGCTTGGTTTAATAACAATACATGTGCCAGCCAAAATTTGTAGACGGTACCACCTGTTTCATGTACCAATAAGTAAAACATCGTAAGTCAAAAATTCTTTTTTTCGTATGACTTTTTCAATGTACAATACAACATTTAAAAATATAGATTACACAAACATCACTCTGTCAAATTTAAAATATACACTAAAATGCATTATGTAACTTAGTAGACATTATAACAATAAATATGTACATCTCCCCTCCCCTCCTTATCCTTTCTTCAAGCATTCTTGTCCTTATCCCGCCCAATTTACAGTAACTAAATATTCTTAAAATAAATATTTTAAAAAAACTTTGATTATTGAGTACATGAAAATAACATTTTTATATGTATAAATTGTATGTATTTATTTGATATGTAATATATTTTCTTTACTAACTTTGTAAACTATGTGGAAATCTGTTATTAGTTCTGAGTTTATACACTATATCTGTTTGTTTACTAAAAATATGTATGTAGAACTGTTGATTTCCCAAATAAAATAAAATTAATAAAATTAAAATAAATAATTATAATAAAATAACATTGAATAAGAGTAAAGGTAAATATAAAGAGTATTGACCATCAACCAATCAATACATAGACGCGCCCTATATTTTTAGGGCACGTCTATGTATTGATTCTATGTATGTCTATGTATTTAAAATATTTTTAAAAGTAGTGACACGACAGCGTACCGATAGTTACTGAGTTCGTTTATTAAACCAGGTCTGCATTAAACGAGCATGCATATACTACCAAAAATTGGAGGATACCCATTTTTAGAATATAAAAAAAATTGTATTCTTATGTTTACAATTAACGTTACTTTTTGGTGGTTTCCAATCAGATTTTCCCCTTAAATTCCTTTTAGTTTTGACCAATTTATTTCTTTTTACTGGATTTTCAGGAACGCTAAAGTAAAATTATGTTTTTTATTATTTGTCTGGAATCTTGAAATATGGCACACATAAACATATTTTCATGTGTGCTCTAATAATAATAATGTATATTAATTCAATTTATGAGTTATTTGACACACATATTATCTATTAACCTTCTGTTTGTTTTTTTTCTTCTTAAAAAATGTTTTTTCTCATTTCAGTGTATTTTTTACTGCCTTATATGAAATTGAAATTTGTGACTCCTCTTCTATTCTTAATGGGAGTCTGATTTTTATCTTTTCTCTGGTATTGTGATCATTTTTTATGTTTGTTTTGATCAATTTAATTCCAAAATTCAGTTTTTTAAAAAAATATATATGTTTCACACAAACATCATCGTATCGAAAAACATTATTTGCAAATATGTTAGTACTTTTAATTCATTTAACATCAAATTTGCACTTGTGTATCAGTTTTTTTTTCAAAATAGTTCTTTAACTACTGAATCATAATTAACAAATTGAAAGCAATATATCTATAAAATACAAACACTAAATTTTAGAGAACCACGTAGATTTGAGTTAAAATTGAGTCGAAAACACTTGTTTAGGGATTTGGTTCTATTTTACACACATAACTCTATTCTTCATTTACATGAACACCACTGGCGGCTCCTGACCGAAAATATGGGCAGTGCATTTCTTCACATTTTGTAAACTTATATATTAAGTTCAATAATATTATAACAATATGACAGGTCTGACGTGATAAACGGGCAATAGTATGACAAATGACAACCCGCGCACCGGAACAAGGAACGCTAAATTCGCCTAACATTATACGCACGTTATGGGATACTAAATCAACTAAATTCTTTATAATATCATGACATTACGCATGTTCAAAGTGACATTGCTCACGAACTTCAAACTTCAAATCTGCGCATGCGTTGGCGATGCCCTGAGTATGTATATGACCTTCTCCCTCTAACGCAAGATTCACCGGTATAAAGCGTTGCCTATCTCGCTCAAATGACGATCTTAGGAGAAATGACATATTTCATACAAATTCAGGGTAAAGAATTGTGCAAAACAGAACATGCACAGGGACGATTGCGCATGCGTAGACGAGATGAGAAAATCGTCCGCTAGAGTCGATCTAGCTAGCTCTTTTGGCGCTAGTATTGAATATTATGATGTTTACGAGTATAATATTGTAACGAATCCCTGTTTCTTTGTACCTATAACATATTTTTACTATCAATAAAATTACTAATTCTAACTAATTACTAATTTCCACATATTTTTACTTGGCAGTGCACTGCACTTATGCACATACTAAGAAACCGCCTCTGATGGACACACATTCTTTTTAATAATACAACATCGGGTTATGGTCCCGTGCTTAATGTTGCGGACTCACAAATTAAAGGTCCGAAGTTCGAACTCCACTCTACGCCTACTTGAATCCCATTTAACATTAGTGAGTATTGTGGAAATTGTGACATTGTGACAATTGTGGAAAAAGGCCCTAAAATTAAAATATTTCCGTAAATTTTAAAAACGCTAATGTTCCCTTTTATAATAAAAAAAAACTTTTATTGTTTTCTTCAAACAATAAATATCGGCATTCTAACACCTCCATTCATGTTTATATATGAGTACAGAACTTCCGAATCAAGGGTACATTGTCAAATAAATTAATAATTCCACTATAATAATGTAAGTAAATAGGTGCGTTTATATACGTAAAATATTTTGAATAAATATGAATATTTTGTCCCTTTCTTACTCTCTGTATTAAAGATCTTCCCTCTCAAGCTCCACCCCAGCGCTAACGCGGAAGTTGGCACATGTAAAAGGATAATCTCTAACGAAGTGCTAGGCCCTGTTGAGAATTGTCCCAAATCCCATATCTGCTTGCCAATCCATCAAGAAGGTGTCTGTTAGGCGGTTCTCTTTAGACGGAGGTTTCATCATCTACTACTTATTCATGTGCTCCGGATACGCAGAACGAGAGAAAACAAAAATGTCCGTATAATATATACCTTAACATTTTATCTAATAAATTAGACCACATATAAGAATATTTTAATATTTCCAATAAATTCTCAAATTAAAAAAACAGATGATTGTTTGGTCAGCTCAATACCTCTCAGTCTTTAAACATTTATAAAAGAAAGAATTGGTGGACTGTATAGAAATTGTACTCAATTATAAATCTTCCGTTTGTTTCTTTAATGGAGCACTTTGTTTTACTAATGTACAGATACCGAAATCGTGTAAATATTGATGCTATATATATTTTAGATTGTTATTTTATTTTATTTTATTTGGGAAATCAACAGTTCTACATACATATTTATAGGAAACAAACAGATATAGTGTATAAACTCAGAACTTATAACAGATTTTATAACAGTAAGTATACAAAGTTTGTAAAAAAAAAATATTACATACCAAATAAATACATTTAAGTTTATACATATAAAAATTTTATTTTCATGTACTCGTAAATATTTTTCAATAATCAAAGAATTTTTAAACATTTTTTTAAAGAACAGTAAGTTACTGTAAATTGGGCGGGATAAGGACAAGAATGCTCGAAGAGAGGATAAGGAGGGGAAGGGAGATGTACATATTTATTATCATAATGTCTACTAAGTTACATAATGCATTTTCACTGTAAATTTTAAATCTGACAGAGTGATGTTTGTGTGATCTATATCTTTAAATTTTGTATTGAACACTGAAAAAGTGCTAAGAAAAAAAGCATTTTTAACATACGAACACTAATTATTACACTTTGTCAGAAGTATGCAAATGCAGGTATGTGATAAGGATACAAAAAAACTGTAAAAATCACATTCTAAAAAATAGTGTCGATCACAAAAACGGGATTCCTCAATTTGCATAAAATACCCACTGCACCAGATAAATCTAACACACTTTAAAAGTCATTAAAACGGGTAAAATACATAATTAAATTCTTGTTTGTAATACATGAAAAAACTAATGTATTCATCGTTTATCATTTGTCAAAGTCAAAAACACTCTAACTGTTGTGTAGACTTGATTATTCACTCTTTTCATCTCAGTTTCTTTTTTCTATGATTGGCTGTTTCCTGCATAACTACATTCATTTATTCTGAAGCAATGGTGGTTTGGCTATACTGAAGCTGAATCACAAAATTCTCCCAAAAGATAAAAGCGTGTTATTCCCTTTAAAATACAGAAATACGTTTCTCTTTTCTCTCGGGCTTTTACAAAAATTGAATGAAGATCAATCAATTAACTTTTAGGCCCATCATAAACATTAATTTACGGATTTTTTCAAAATGTTTGGATAATCAAATCGCATCAATCAGTTCAATATAATTATTTGGTTTACCTTGACAGCCACTGAAAAAAGTTTAATAATTTAGTAGGAATTTGGTCGATATTTTATTATACTTTTGTTTGTCTCATCTTTTAATTCTAGTTTACCCTAGTGGGTCTAAACTGCAATATTTCTTTATTCTCGGACTGGCATCAGAAGCGTAAGAGTGATAACCATATCTTTCATTCAACAAAAATGATCGAGATACGTCGAAAACGGAGTACCTACCAAAGCAGTGCCCAGGATAAAAATAGGGAATTGATAGTGATGTATTAAGTGATATGTGTAAGTTCTGGTATGTCCAATAATAAAAGTCAACAGATGGAACAGTTCAGGAAATGTGTATGTTTAAACATAGGCAGAATGGTTAATTTTCTGCGGTGTGTAAAGCGGCCACTTAAACAAGCCAAATATACTCGTATGTGATAAGTTCTGTACATATCTAGACTTCCGTATTTCCTACTCTAAAAAGTTTTGCCTCTCTGTTGTAACAAATTAAGAATGATAAACCTGCTAATTTGTATGTAGGGTTACGGTTACCTACCAATATGTTAATGTAAAATATGGCTATCTGTAAGTTAAACATACGATTTTTGTAAATGTGTTCATTAATCCTCTTAGTACCGGAGTTATTTTTTTTTGCAATTATAAATTCTATTATTTTTTCAAATACTTTCACAAACTTTTTTTAAGATTTCATAGTTTACAAAAAAAAATGCACTTCGGGAATAAAATTAATGCTCAGAAGGTGTAAAATAAAGGTACAGAGTACAAAATGCATATATCACTGTTTTTTTTTTCTATTTCAACTGGTAAAATAAATAAAATTGTAAGAAATTATTTAAAATTTCACATATTTTTAAGTTTAAAAAAATATGAGATTATTCTGGAGGTTATATTAAGAAAAAAATAATTTTAAAATGTAAACTTTAGAACAAACGTAGGTTACCAACATAAAAATTATATTGTTTTGTAAAGAATATATTTTAATTTTTTTTGCAACAGAGAGGGAAAACATTTTAAAAGAAAGAAGGGAATATTGCAGTCTAGGCATTTACAGGGCTTATGATCCGTCATTGACTGGTTTAAGTGGCCACTTTACACAACGTGTTATACTCACCATTCTGCCTATGTAAACGTCAACAGATGGAAGAGTTGAAGAAATGTGGATGTTCAAACATAGGCAGAATGGTGAATGTTACACAGTGTGTAAAGTGGCTACTTAAACCAGCCAATGGCAGGTCGTAAGCCCAGTAAATGCCTAGACTCCCATATTCCCTTTTTAAAAATGGTTTCCCTCTCAGTTGCAACAAATTTAAATATGAACAACTCCCTAGGGAGAAAATCCAGCCAGTCTGCAAGCATTTGGAAATACTCAAACTATTGTTGAATAAACATTTGGCTAGACGCATAAAAAAAATGGGGCAGATTGGTTCAGAAAAAAACGAGGTGTGATTATGCTTCTTTATGTACCTGGTACTGAGGGGTTAAGAGTTCTACTATATTTTACTTTTAAATGTTGCTATATTTTTTTATTTTTATACAACGCCGTAACTGAAGTTAGGTCAAATCCATTTCCTTTTTTAATGGGTTTAGCAAAACCAGTTCGTTACCTTTCCCGGAAGCATTTTCCGGTCATGAATAAAAAATACGCGGAAACATTTTGGTAACGTTCTTTGGGTTAAAGATATTAAAATCTGCATTTGCATGTCGAGTGAATTAGTTTTCCAATAAATGATAATAATGTCATTTTACGTTTTTTTTTACCAGTCGCAAAAACATGTGTTATCATTATTACTTTATTTTGCAATTAAAAATACCCTTTTATGTATGTAATTTTCAAAAGGATCATGAATCGCTTGTTTCGAAAAGTAGCGTGGATGCTTGAACTAGAGAGAGGTTATTATTTTTATGCTGATACAGAGTCAATGTTAAATATTTCTAGTCTACAAAAACGTAGAACTAATATCGACTCCATATATATGTTCGGCATACTAAATGGTATAATCGATGTTCCATCATTACTGGGACAAGTGAAATTCAATATTTCGACTCGTAGGTTAAGAAACAACGAAAAACTGTTCATCGTTTAGGATAGAATAAACTATGGGCTTAATTCTCCAATGGCCCTTCTTTGTCGTATTGTTAACTCAAGACAATACCTGGACTTTTTTGGTTTAAGTTTACAACGATTTAAACGAGCACTAAATAAATAGTCCAGATCTTGTCTTGATGTTCCTTATATTTGTCAATGCTTCTTTTATTTTTTAATGTTTTAAACTATTCTTTTATTTTAATATTTAAACCCTATAAATTGTATACATGGACAATGTTCGTTAATAAATAAATAAATAAATTAATTATTGGGGTAAGTCTTTAAAGATTTAAACAACCACTAAAATAGACGAGGGCCGCGATTATAAAGACTATCTTCATCGGCACATACCGAGACGGTTTAAACTATCTCCATCTACCCCGGTTTGTTCTAGCAAATTATCATTTTAACGTCATATGATCAAATCCAACCAACGAATGACCCCAAAAAATTTAATTCGCGTTCTTAAAAAAATATTTAGTTGGTGTTAGATAAGTGAGGTCATATACTAGCTTCGATGTTTTATTTTGCTGTCGTTGTAGTCTGTTTATGTCATTGTGGTTTTCTGTTCCACATAGTTGTTGCATATAACATATTTTAAATTTGATATAGGCTTCATACATAAAAATTATTTCCGTTTTCGGAACAATTTTTTTTGAAAATCAATTAATGAAATTAAAGTTATTTTTTATGCCACTGACAAGAAGTAAATTTTAAAAATATATTCTGCAGTATTTCATAGATCCTTTTTAATTTAAAATTGTAATTTTTTTTAGATTTAGTGCACAGAAAAACAGTAGGCTGTAGGTGTTTAGGTCGAGAATTTCAAAAAACCGTCTGTTGTTAGACCAAAAACCAAAATAAAAATTTGTATTCCTTTTGTTCTATGCAATAAAGTGAAATGTAGTAATATTTTGAGGATATATGAAATATGCTAACCACGTACTTTCATTACTGAATTCATTTTTTTTTTTTATTAATTTATATTTATTCAAAAAAATACATATCCTCGTATTTATGTGCACTCGTACCCTGCCCCTCCGTACATATTATGAAGGGAAGCTTTGGCTGGGCCATATGCATTGTGTTGGTGTTCGCATCAGGCTAACAAGTGCGCAAGTGGAATTTGATATCTCGGCCACATTTTTAATAGAGGAGACCGCCCTCCAACTAATTCCATTTCCCCCTTTTGATTTTAATGCTGGCATGTGCCAGTCTTATATCCATGCACACAATATTTAAAAAAATCGTTTCTGTTTAAAAATAATGAAAGAAATAACTTACCACCTATGTCTTTATTTTCAATTGATTATACAGTTACTTCAGACCTATCTATAACGCTTTTGTGTATATTTTAACGAAGAATACTGAAAAGTATAATGATTAAATAAAAATAAGTCCGACTCATAGTGTAATGGTTAGGTACTACGCTAATGGTCCCAGGTTCAATCAGAAAGGCAGACATGTAACATTAATAGTAGTAAAAAGCAGTTTTACTCCGTAATACTTCTAAAATTACCTAAACAAAATCACTTTTATATTTGTAGCAAAAAAAGATTGGGATCTTCATAGTTGTTGTTTAGAATTTTTTCTGTCTAAAATCACAAGGCGCCTTTATAATATGTGCGTGATTTTGAAGGAGCGTTTATCTTTTTTTTTGTGATATTAAAAACATTTTATAATCACAAATAACATATAATGGAAATGCCAGAAATCAATAAACAAATAATGAAAAAGTAAATAAATATGTCAATAAACGTATGAATGAATAAATAAATAATTAAAAACTTAAAAAATAAATGAAAATATTTTAAAAGGCTCTGTTCACCTGTTCAGGTACCTGAACAGGTTATAAATATGTTCACCAAAACTAGCCAATGACAGGTCATAAGCCCCGCAAATGCTTAGACTTCCATATTTATTTATTTACATACATAAGGTTATTGTACATTTTTTGAGACAATAAGTCCCAACTCCATGGGATTAAAAGTCCTGTGTCGAGATAGACCGAGCAATTATATGACACAAACACAGACACATGAGTATATCACCACAAATATGGGATTAGAAAAATAAAAAATAATTAAAAAAAATATTAAAAAACATATATATGGCACATCAACATGGTAAACAGTAAACTCAAGCATTTAGAAAATCATCAAGGAGTTTCCCACTCAAATCCCTCCCACTAAGGAAAATCCAGTCCTCAACTCCTTTCTTGAAAACAATGTTTGTCCTTGAGAGCTTAATACGTCCTTCCAAAATATTGAACACTCACGTTGCGATAAATAAGAGATGTCTCTGAGCAAAAGTTCCTTTCTCAAAAATATTTTCCTTCTTGTTGTAAGAAATTTAGATCTAAATAACCTCCTAGGGAGAAATTCAGCCAGTCTGCAAACATTTGGACTTACTTAAAACATTGTTGAATTAACTAACTGGTAAAAGAAGAAGATAAAAATTGGAAAAAAAATCTGGCGTTGCCTAGTAGGTTAATTGGTTAAGCTGGATGAATCTCACTAACGTGATAAAAAATTCAGCTGTTTTACTTCACAAAAATCAACAGATGGAAGAGTTTAGGAAATGTGGATGTTTAAACATAGGTAGTATGGTGAATGTTACACAATGTGTAAAGTGGCCATTTAAACTAGGGAATGACAGGTCATAAATCCTGTAAATGCCTAGACTTCTTGATATTCCCTTTTGAAATATGTTTTCCCTTTCTGTTGCAATAAATTTAGAGCTGTTTGCAGTTTATCATGTACAATACGATGAAAAAATATGAATATTGATTAAGTATGCACCGTAATCCCAGAGGGTATTGCTGTTATACCAAAGTATGATTATCGATTGGAATATAGTTCAAATAATATTTACGAATACATAAAAATAACATTTTAATATGTATAAACTTATTTGTATTTATTTAATATGCAATATATTTTCTTTACTAACTTTGTATACTTTGTGGAAATCTGTTATTTGTTTTGAGTTTATACACTATATCTGTTTGTTTCCTATAAATATGTATGTAGAACTGTTTATAGAATAAAATTAATATAATAATATTTTCTGATTGTGCACAAAGTCGATAAGTATAACGAAATTCGAATTTATATAAATAAAACGTGATTATTAATACTATTCCGGACATTCATCAGAATTTTTTTTTTTCGAATTAAGGTATTTTCTTTAAAATGCCGTTTATAAAACATCATTGCAAATATAAAAAACTTGCATTTTATTTTATCGTTTATACGCCAAACATTAATATACAGTTACAAAAATGCTAACAGTTATATATGTTATTTATTATTTATAATGCTTAATTATAAGTATTTATACATATAAACTAAGTATTTATACTTAATATATAAAACTTTGACAGTCCTGCTCTGATTCGAATTTGAATCGTGCAACAGAGACGACGCTCTACAATGTTAAGTTTGGAGAAATAACCGACAGACTCTTTTTCTAAGTGCCGATGTACTGTAATAATAATAATGTATTAACAAAATTACAATATCTTCTAACCACTATATTTTATAGATATCTCAGGATTACGTGTAGTCTGCCTAACTAGGAACAACCTGTTTTAAGGCAGAGTTTTTTTTTAGTGGAGCTAAACAAACAAAACAGTACTACCTACTTGTGAATTTAGTACACAATTTAGCAATATTACTTTTTTTAATTTTTTTTTTTATGAAATATATTTTATCAAAGGTGCTGAATTCCCTCAACTCAATTTCTTTCAAATATAATATTGTTGTTTGAGTTTAATTAAGAATAATGAATCTTTAAATTAAATAAAAATGGAAAATGGACTGACCTTCATCTAATAAAAAAATATGCGGTGTAGCAACCAACGCAGTGTTCTAGTAACCATTAGGTGCGCAAACGGATTGATGATGATGAAATAAATAATTGGTACTTTTGTAAAACAGTAATATTTGACATTCAAAATTTTACTCTCTGCTTTCCTGTTATATCTGGGTACTCGAAACAAGTAGTTCTATGACTACTTGTTATAAACGGGATGGCCTTACAATTAGGGGGTAATTTTTGTAACAGTTGGACACATTTACCCCCCAGAGTGCTAAACTACTTCTAACAGTGGTGACGCGTGAATGAATCAATACAATGACGCCTAATATAAAAAAAACAGGTAAGTTTTAAAATGAGACACATTTTTTTTAAAAGCGATTACTTAGTATAGTAAGTTCAGTAGAAAAAAATGGTGTGCGAAATTACAAAAAAAAATATAACTCGATTACATTGTTACACACAAGCTATAAAAAAGTCCTGTTTTAACAATTTGGAATATTTTGTCAACATGGTCAAGGAGAATCTTTACATAAAATCTATGTAATACATAATCACTACTCTTCAAAATAATATTAAAAAAATTGTAATTTATGTCCCACTGCATATTTAAGAAACTTAAACATAAAAAAAATTAAATTACCAATATATTTGAGAATTTTTACAAATGAGGATAAAATAAATAATAAATCGAATCTGGTAAATAAATAAACAGTAAATCTCAGCACATTATCATCATCAATCCTTTTCCGCACCTAATAGAGGAAAGTGTACTGGATTGTTACACCAATCGCAGCAATCTTGATCATTTTTGTTACATGAAAATAAGTTGATCAGTCTTACGGTTCGGGTGAAACATTCTAGTGTAAAAACACTTTTCAAATAAATATTTCATCTCAACCATGCCGGAAGTCGAACCCGAGATCTCTTGTTTGGAAGGCAAACGCGCTAACCACTACACCACGAGGCCGAAAGTTTAGAACAAAAAACTATAAATATTTCTTAATAAAAGTATCAATAAGGTGATAAAATAAGTAGAGGTAGGCTAGCATTATGTTTAAAATAACGAATACTATTATTTTAATATACTCATTTAAATTTGATTGAAATATAAATATTTGTTATAACTCAATCAAACGTCTAAAATATGCGCTTATTTTTACGAATATGTTTAATTATATTTTAGCTCTCTTATTAAACGATAGTACAATTTACTAAAATGTTTTTATTTAGTATCTTCACGATGCTTTCAGTATAATAATTAAACGTAGTTATGCAGAAAGCAGCCAGCCATAGAAAAGTGAAACTGAGATAATAGCACCTTTGTGAGATGAGGAAATTATCTAATCTACACAACAGTTCGAATGTTTTTGACTTTGACAAATGATGTATGTATTACAAACAAGAATCTTATTATGTGTTTGAACAGTGTAAATGAATTTTAAAGTACCGTAAGATTTTTTAAGTCATGTGGGTGTTTTCTGCAAATTGAGAAATTCCGTTTTTGTGGTCCGGCTGTTTTAAGCAAAACATAGGATTGACGTTGCTCCACCCGATAACACCAATATCTCATTTTTACAAAATTGTGGACTGGCTGCTTTCTGCATAACTACGTTAAATTATTAGTGTCTAAGAAAAGAAAAATATTTCGATTTCTTATGTAATCTTTTTTAAAAATAAAATGGCTTTGTTTTATGAACCACTTTATTCATTTACACAAGCAACTAGTTTCGGCAACAACACGTTGCCCTCTTCAGGGTTTTTTAAAAACATGTCGTTACAACAAATTTAACAACTCGATTTTTCCTAAAAATATGATATATATAACATTGATCCACAAAATTAGTGTTACGAACATCCGAAAAAACACACGGTTCTGTACTTTCAGTATAATTTAAATCACATCCTTTTTGTTTAAAAGGCTAATATTTTTATGACATAGAAATATGTATCCTACATCCCTGGATTTACAATATCATCTATCATATCTGTCTACCAACGACACTAACTGGTGCATAAAAATGCTGTAGAAAATAATGCAGGGGTGCATTGTTTACCCTGTATTGTTGCATAAACTTATTTGGTACTAACAACCCCGCGCACTTTCATCATACGTCCGACTGCCCGTTTGTCCTGACACATTTCTATAGAATAAATTAACCAGATATTATTACTCCGTTTTTTAGAGCAATGAATCATTTCCCATTTTCGCTGCGTGGTGCAGTCGTTAACTCGTTTGCCTGCCATGGTCAAGAAATTCAGTTTGATTCCCGATTCTCGCACACGGTTAAAACAATATGCTGCAAAAGTTGTACCAATGCAGTGCCCGAACATTATCATCATTCCTTTATCTACCCTTGGTGGTACATAAAACACAGTATTGGAACTCCAATTATATCGTCTGAGCCATTGTTTGTAAAATGTATAACAGTAAGACTTCTTATAATTCTGGTACCAATATAGGAACTATAAAATAATCAACATTTTTTAAAAGGAATACCTAACCTGCTAAGCCTCCATTTTAGAAGCTTGTCAGCATGTGGGAAATAATGTATAAGTCTGGAAGTTATAAAAAATACACCACAACACCTAGGCCAATTGAGAAAAAGAAGTTCTCAATTTTTTTTTCTTTGAACTGGCCGGAATCTAATCCACGACGCCAGTTTTAACTGCGCCATGGCGCAGTGCCTGTCGAAATTTTGAAACGATTAATTCTGAATAAAGTACAAATTTAAAAAAAGTGTTAATAGAAGTTAGATTTCTTACCGTCCATGCGCTCCGTAGCTGCAAGACGTGCTGTAATCAATCTCCCAACTGTTATAATTTAAATTGATCTTAATTGGAAACAAGGAACTAGAATCTCAACCGTCCATGCGCTCTGTAGCTGCAAGACGGGATGTGATATTAATTTATCGTACAGCGCCTTTGAGGTGATTTACACAAAAATGGCGTTATTTAAATTATCCAACCATATATAAGGACTTCCTCATCAAAAATCAATAATTCATAAATTTCTCATTTTAAAAAAAAATCGTCTTGTTGTTTTAGTTTTTGATTATTTATTTGTTTTTTATGATAATTTTCTATGTATGACAACTTGCATTAGAAACGTGCCAATAAACTTTTATTTTCTCTTGGTTTGACGAGATCTAGATTTTGTTTACTTTTGTAATAAAAAAAAGAATAATACTAAATACATTGCAACTAATATTTTTCAATTCTGTTAGCAAATCAGGCATTCAGATAAAAATCTGTAACTATATCCGACCTATTGAGAAGAAAGTAAGTTCCCTGTCATATCTTTCGGTAAAGTCTCCACATGTCAGTAAACGCATCAAATATCCGGACAGCATAGCACCAAAAGGGCACCATTCACAGATCACAATAGATAATGGTGCCACTTCATTATATTTGGGGCAGCACTTTATTATTCCGATACTCCACGAGTAGCCCATATGCGCTACATTTTTATTGTAATAACAAACAGAGGGATGAAAATACTGTTTTTTATCCTGTTAAATTGATTAATGGTGCGGAGCTGGTATCTATCAAGTTTCTAATATATCCTTCATATTCCTTTTTCGACTCGAATAAAACATGAAGCATTTGGTTTACGAAATATATTTAGTTTTTAAGTACTTCAGCAATACATGGGTTATATTAAAGGTAATGTGAAGTGAATTCAAGATTGAATACAATTAAAGCTGTAGTCTGGTAAAACGAACGCAAAATTAGGAAATCATGCGATTTTCCCATTTTAAAACGAATGTTTTCTTTTAATCGCGCTATTTAAACAATTAAAAAAATATAATTTAAAACAATATTTTTTAAAGGTATTTCTGTAGAAAAATATACTTGAAAGTTTTGTGTAACTAAAATATAATTACTTTTAGACCGGCAGATTACGCCATTCCAAATTTAAACTAAACTTAGGCATCTGGGATCTCAATAAAGACTAATACCCGTATGCAGAGACAAACCTTAAGGTGAGGAAAGTACATTCTATTGTCTTCACCTTCGGGTTATTCTCTGCATTTGAAATTAGAATGTACTTTCCTCACCTTAAGTTTTGTCTCTGCATACAGGTATAAGTATCGAACCAAAATTTGTTAGAAAAATTTAAAGATAATAAAATGAACATGAATGTGGCTGGAACAAAATTTTAATTCTTTGTTTTTTGAAAGAAATACAAGCATTTTAAATCACATAAACTTTTGTGACATTTTCTTTTATTTCTATGTAAAATTATGCCTTCGGTATTACTTACTGAAAACTTTCTTCATAGAATTGTGTTCTTTTTTTTTTTTTTTTAAAGATAGTTCAGGTCGTAATATTTAATTTATAACAACATATTATTTATATTATATACTTGCCCTTACCGAAAACGATAACGGAAACATTGAAATCCGAGAACGGACGCAACAGCTTCCTATAACGAGCGTTTTAAGGGTGCGGCGCGGCGGCGGCCCTGTAGCTCAAACACAAATAACTATAGACCCGCTAATAGGCGACGTGATAACCATTTCTTGATATGGTTGATAATCGTATTCGCGATCACAATGCAACATCCGTGAACACCAAATATTAAATGTCAAAATATTAACGTTTCGTGACGCATAATCCTGCCGCGCAAACACATATTTCAATTTCACCTGTGTAAATATGGAAAATATTCAAAAACTGCTATTTTTATTTATTTATTCATTATTTATCATGCTATTTACTGAATTTAGCCGGTAGTTGGCAAGCCAAATGTCAAGAAAAGCAGTCGCCATAGTAATTGTAATTTGATTTTCACTTTTTGTATAAGATACTCCTTTTTATTTTGCAAATGCAATATATTGTAATATTTTTTTTGGTAAACGCCAATTTTTTGCCAATGAATTGTATTTATTTACGAGGAACACAAAAAACAAACCAACACGAGCGTTGACTTAGACATTACACACGCGTTGACTTATGACTGCGATAACTTAAGCATGTTCATCATTGTTCATTGTGATCGCTCAGATGCTTAGCATGTTTTTATGCACGTCGTTATTTGTGATCAGTTTTTTTAGGAGTACACTAAGGGACACGAGATTGACATGGGAGAAGGCAAGGGTGCTGTCTGGCCATAGGGTCTCCTGGAAGCTTATGGTCATGTCAAAATGCTACTTAAGTATATAGTAAAAGAACAAAAAATTTGTGACAATTGTTTCGCCTTGTTAGGACATTTTCAGATGAATGTGAAGATTAGATGGATTGAATGTCCTTATATAGTTATATAATTTAAGGTATATATAATTCAAGGTACTAATAAAAATAATCTTATGAACTATAGTATGTACATTAATCATAATTAAGGGAAAAACCAATAGTTAAGGGCAAGGCCAAGTGTTTAATAGGTAATGGGGAATTTAGGTTTTTATATATGAATTTCGGAAAAAAATAACAAAGTAAGTATTTATTGACGTACATGTATGTATTGTAAGATAATTGATGAAGCTTTATAGTTTTAAAGCTTTAAAAAAATTGTTGTAGAAATTGTATCAATAATATTATGATAGGTTGCTATTCTTTTTAATTTTAAAACATAATTGTAATATTATGAAGAAATTTATAAATACCTAGATTTCCCATTACCTATTAAACACTTATCATTACCCTTAACTTTACTTTTGGTTTTTCCCTTAATTATGATTAATTTACATGCTATAGTTCATAAGATTATTTTTATTTTCTACTAAGTACCTTGAATTATACACCTATATAAGGACATTCAATCCATCCAATCTTCACATTCATTTGAAAATACCCTAACAAGGCAAAACAATTGTCGAGAAATTTTTGTTTTTATATTTTTTATATTTGTAAAAACAAAATAAAATGTGTTCAGTAGACTCAAAACAGTGTTTGATTTCTAATATCATAAGTTTAAATATGGAGTTCTACAAAATAAACACCAAATAAATCATTAAATGTTGGTTTTTATAATTTCGCGGAGCACTTGCAACAAGCTCGCGGAGCACTGGTTAAGAACCACTGGGTTAGACTAATAAATATTTTTTATCTCGCATATTACAAATTAATGATCACTGCTACACTGCAATTACAAGTACAGATGCCTTGCTCTATGCACCATTAGGGATGGTGATGTGTCCATATTTCACAACAAACTTATTCATTTTCGCTTTCCCCTTTCGGCCTTCCTTAAACCCCACTAAAACGGCCAAATTACCCGCAAACTCCGAAATCCCGCTACATAGCAGGTGATTCCGAGCGGATATGGGGCCGCGTGTCCACCCCGGGCCCCTTTAGAACTCCGCTGGCGGGCCCGGGGGACCATATGCAAATGGTGTATTCTTGTCAAGACCCACCGACCCCGTAACGACTTCTTCTTGAAAGGACCCGTGATAAATTGTCACCCTGCGCCCGATGGACTATGAAACGAAGGCTCGGGATGAAGAAAGGAATCATTTTGTTCTTGATTTTCAGCAATGTCGACATTTTAACATTAAGGGTCAGATATTAGAAACATCACTTCACATCATTCTAACCGGAGCAATATATTGATTATTGAAATGTTTATACACGGACAGTTATGAAAATACTTAAGGAATACAAATCTATATAAATATTTATATATATATATATAAATATATATAGATCATATGTGCAGTGAAAAAATAAATGCAAAAACTTAAGTAAAAACAAACCAAAATGCCTTTATTGTCATGTTCCATACGTCTGTTACAGACATTTTATTATAACATCATGTCAGTATCCTGATCAATTAACTTTAAAAATCCTCCAAATGCGTAAAAACCTCTTCAAAGTAATTAAACTTACAATGTACCTGGCCACCGCACCCGTCACACGAATTAATCTCTTTTCCATGTATCCACAGTTCGCACCAACTATGCACAGAACTCTCCTCTGATTCGCTTGGCGCGTAATTATAATGTATTTTTCAATAACATGGACACATTTCACTGCAGTAAACTCACTTTTGAAACAAGAATTAAAAAACTAATATATATATTTTTTTAAATATATTTTTACATTTTAAATTTAAGATGTTTCTATTCACTCATATCAAACACACACTCACCCTGTCCATAAACCCACCCTCACACCCATATACACTCACACACATATTCACATACCTACCAAAACCACACTCCACTCACTTACACACGCATCCTCACACAAAAAACTCGCACACATGCATTTCTATGAATTAATATCTAACTGAACTGAATTTTTATAATTGTATTTATGTGGAAAACTGATTTGGCTTTATTTTTTTTTTTTATAATGTTGTGTATATTTTTTGCATTGCTGTTGTTTTTCTGAATAAACAAAATAAAAAATAAAATAAAAGTAATTCAATCAAACTTTAAAAATATTTCGGAACGCCAAAACCGCCAGTCTGATTTATGTCAGAGTAATTTATAAAATACGGCCGGCGGCGGCGTTCTGAAATAATTCCAAAAAAATATGAATTTCTGTGTTTAAATCGTAATATTTTTGAAAAATATAAGGCAAGTTGTTGGACTGTGTAAATACGAGTACATAAAACGCCAATACGAAGGCGGCCAGCTAGTTTGTGCATTAAACTTTAATTGTGTATGATGGGTCTAGCTAGCATTTACAAAGCTATTTCAATTATTTGATCTATCCAAAACCTTAAATATAATATAAAAATAATCTCGTAAATACAAGTATGTTCTAATAAAAATATGAAATCATTATTTATTTATTTCAACACCCATACGAGTTTAATAATGTATTACACGTAGCTTGTTTATAAATGTATAAAAAATGTGGCATAGTAAAAAAATGAACAATGTAATAAGCCGATAGTTATTCTAGGTAGTAAATATTTTTATAAGTAACCTTTTTACTATACCGGGGTCCCGATCTCAATGGGGAGTTAATAATAAAGGCCCATTATATTTCGTCGTAGTAACACTCGTTTCTTTTTTATTTTAATATTTGTTTAACAATTTTGATTTAAGGGATTCTGCTTTACGTGTCTTGGAACCTACACTCACCTCATATTATTTGTTTGCGGGTCATATGTAAAACGTGGCAAATTTTGCATGATAAAGAGGAAGTGCGCGGATTTAGGAACAGTCCGTAAACATTTCTTCATTAGGCCTTTCACCCCGTAGTCCTGAGATCCCTAGCCTCCCCTATTGAAGGGAAGAAAACTCTAGTTAAGGAGAGAGTCGTAATATTAGAGACACCTATAAAGGAGTTGAAATTACACGTGGACATGTCGGAGCGAGTAATTGTGTTTTAAACATAATGTATTGTAGAATCACATTACGTGTTATTATAGTGTGCCTAAGTAGAAATTAGTAGCTTGAGTTGGTTTCTTTATCATGCGGATGAGATTTATCCGGCTGATCCAATTCACCATCTTCTTTTTATACTTAAGGTTTGATTCCTGGTAGGGTGAACGTGAAAACATTATTTTACACTGCAATATTTCATTATCCCTGGACCGGCACCTGAATCGTAAGATTGATCATCTTACCTTCCAGGTAACAAAAATATTCTAGATATGCTGAAACTGTAATACCTATTGCTTTATTATATACTACTGGGCTACTGGATGTGGGCGAGTATAGTAAAATGATTAGTATGATATTATACCTACATGTTTTCCTTTGTAGAACCTTTTCAGTGTATTGTTTAATAAATTTTAATTCAGAACATGGACGCTATTAGAAAGTAAAGACACGTTAGAAACCCAAAATGTTTCTTTCTTTAATTTAATCATTACTATCGCGAGTAATCGTTCGGTACCAATTGATATCCTCAAAATTATTTTTCCTTTACCTAGGGATATAATATTATGAGCATAGTTATATAACTGCATTGAAAAGAACTACAAAAGTGCTAATAAGAAATAAAATATCAAGAAAGTAAAGCTTTTGAATGTTTACATCTTATTTTACCGTTCATATATCTGTATGCATGACGTAAACAACGGTAACTCTAAATTGAGAAATTGAATCAATACCATGTCGAAACCCCGCAAATAATAATTCTCTAGAGAAGTTCTCAAGCTCTATTGCATAGAACAAAAGCGTTTAAAATTTTTGGATTGTTTTAATTTGGTTTTTAGTTTAAAAACAAACGGTAATGGGCGGTTTCGTTTAGCGCTCGCAATTCTCAACCCAAGTACCTACCGCCCGTTGTATTAATGTAATCGCATGAGCGACTCTGTTAGGTTATAACTCTAAGCAAAAACCAAATTTTTCCCCATTTATTACGAAGTAAATAGCATTGATCCCCAATTTCTTTATTAACAAAGATATTTTTTTTTATAAGGGGATTTTTATTTTATTTTTATTATACAAAGATATTAGAGGCAACGAGAAATAAGAAAACATACAGTATTAAGAAAAATAAGATGAAAAAAACCATACATAACTTGTTTTAAGGAAAAAAAATAGTTTTTAAGAAATCTATAAAATTTTATATTCATGAAAATTAAATCCGATTGTTGATGTATGGGCATCTTTTATATAAAAAAAAATAAACCATATTATTTTTACCAAAAGCATTATTTATAATTAATAAACAACACTTATTTGGTACAAATTACAAAATAGTGTGGGTTTTTTGAATCCTAGATACAAAATCATTTGGATATTTTTTTGTTTTCCTTTACAACATTTGATATTGTACCATGAAGATGTTTAGCGGTACACAAATGTATCTTCACGTAGAGCATGAAAAAAATCTCATTATTAAAAAAAAAAAACATTTTAATATTAATGACACACAAAATTTAATGCATTTTAGAAAAACAATTCTACTTTAAAGCCTCTCATTAAAAAATCCCAGATGTTTAAAGTAAACAAAAATCACTAATTTGTGTCTCTTGAAAAATAAGGTTTTTGGAAAAACTTTAGCTTACCTCTCGCATACAGCATATTAAGGTATTCATGTATTATATCATATCTTTGCCACAACGCTGTGAATAATAACTAGACTGGAAATAAAAAGAAATAAATATAATTTGAGTATCCCACTATAATCGCCTATACCTACTTTATGGAGAATCACCGTAACTTAAACCGGAAGTGGTTTGCGCACTTTGAGGGCCAAACTTCCTGTCCAAGATGGCAGACTAGTTGGGACGACGTCAGAGTTGAATATTTCAGAGGGGTTTAGATGCAATGTCCCTGGGGAGAGATGGTCCTGATTCGATTAGCGTCTTACAAGACGCTCGTGTGGTTTCACGGTAATAAGGACGTTGTAATTAGGTTCCCGCTTGTTATTATGTGATAAACTCCTTGTGGGAAGGGACAAGGCTTGGGACTTGCCTAGTAGCCATCTTGTAAGTACTTCGTATTACGGTGAGCTTTACTTGAATTATGTAGGGCTTCAGGGAAATTATAATGTGTTATACCTATTGGTTTATAGTATTTGAACTATGTACGAATTTTTAATGACTAAATCAACATTTAATACTAACACTATTATGTACGCTTTGACTCTAAAATGAAAACGACTTATGCGTAAGCATTGTGATTTAAATTTTAAATTAAATAAAACCTGTACAGATGCATTCCATCTTACGATCAGCGCTTTTTACGTTTTGGTGCAGATAAGTCGGATATAAATAGACATAAACAGACTACAACGAAAGCAAAATAAAATATTTAATATGTCATAGACTGGGTAAATGTATGATGGTTTGACTCCGTAAGGAATGTAGAAATGATAATAATAATAGTAAAAACACAATATATATAATATAACTGACGCAGCAATCTCCAGCGTAAATCGTCACCAAGCGAACCATAATCACGCTTGTCTACTTTACAAGGCATCAGGTTCTTGCAGTGCTAGACGTCCACAGCTGACAGTCCGTTTGCAGATCACATCTGAATTCTGGTATCTGACTTGGGAGGATACACGGGGTTGGAAACAGGCAACGTGGCCTGGAGAGATTTTGTTTTCTTGATCACAATTCAAGAAAAAGATCATCGTTTTCAATTTCACATCAAATAAATATTTTTCGCAGAAAATGTTGACAGTTGTAAAGGTCATCCCTTGAATAAAATACAAGTGCGCATTTTAGAAAAACTCATAAAGAAATTATACCCCTATTGTGATAATAGAAAATCTGTGACTGATTTCACAATACCTCGCAACGTTACTGACACTTGCTAAAAATGAAAGGCAGAATTATTTCAAAGGGGGTTTTGTTCGCCCTTATATCGCGAAGGGCGTCGCAATCATTTATGATTTTCATACGCCCTTCGATAAATCGAATTATACCAATAAAATATTATGCTATTCTATGCGTGTAATGATTATTTCCATAAAAATGGATACAATAACTGGCGGAGAATTTGAATCAATTTGCAGCAATGTACATTAACGACCCTTAACGAGGTGACAAGTATTTTATTATATTACGAGGAACAATCAAAAGTATTTTTGTTGAACTAGAAAATATGACATCAGGTGGAATCATTTTTCTTTTCAAATCATTAATTAAATTTGATGAAGATTACAGTTCTGTGTGTAAAAAATAACTCGAATGTAGGACTAGGGTTTTCAATCCTCAGGTAAAAAATATGATAAAGTGAATTAAGTAAATATAAGTCCGCCTTGTGGTGCAGTATTTTGCGCATTCGTCTATCGTGCTTGAATTTCTAGGTTCAAATCCTTGCAGGATTGACGTGAAATATTCGTATTGAGGTATTTTAAGGTTATTATTATTTATTTTTAATATTGTTTATTCTACTTTGTAGGATAATCCTTTCGGAAAATTGATCATGTGCCATCAATTTGAACCCAGTCAAGGAAAAATTCACTTCTCTCTTTTCTCAATCCAATGAAGTGCATATTACGTACCTCTAGATTACCTCCTTTCAGTACAAAAATGCTAAGGCTACAAGATTACAAAGAGCTTCTTTGGGCAGCTTTTCTCGTTCGGCAACGAGCAATTTTTCCATGGATGTGGGCACCGCCAAAGAGACTTACGTCCTCAAATGCGGTGTGCGGTATGTGATAGGCAAATTGTTCCAAGGTTATTGCAATTTTTGCACCAGAAGCGCAAGACTGACTGTCGTAGTTTGAAGAAACAAATGATTGAGATAATCTCCATTTGATGTACTGGTGCAGTGTCTTATGCTTAATTGGGTACGGATACCGCTATGAAGGTGATCAATGAAGAAATTATTAGTCATCAGCATACCTTTTATTAGCGTCCCTGGTACGAAGACGCTTGATTGGGATACTGAGTTTAGTTTCAGATTTATAAGTAGGTAATTAAATGGTTATTTACCAAACTATCAAGCTATTGAGATTTTCAAAAACTTTAAATATTGTTGCTTATAATAAGGACTTAAATAAGACCTCGCCGTTTTCTGTCAGACAGCGTTATCTCAGCCTTTTATACATTGGGCAATACTCCAGCTAAATTCATCGTGAAGCTCCATCATTAGGCTTGAAATGACAGTATTAGTTATTCCGCCGAAGTGTAAATAACATATTTTTTCATGGCGTTAAACTTGTCGAATTTCGTGCCAAAAGCGAGTATTGGCCGGGAATTTTGCTGCATCATTTTTTTCAAAAAAAATGTGCAACTGAAACACATATAATTCTTGTGGAGACTTACGGCGTCCATACTTTGTTGGAATATGACCAAAAAATATCATTATTTCTGCTTTGCAAACTTTTCTTTGAGATTGCTATCGTTGAGGCACACACTGAAGGCGTCACGACAAAATAATTTTGCCGCATTATAACGCTAAGCCACATGTTGCAAAGCCAGTCACAACATATTCGGAAACGCTCAAATAGGAAGTCTTATCCCATCCGTCATATTCAATGGACATTGCTCCTTCCGATTACCACTTGTTCCGATCGATGACTCTTGGCATGGCTGAGCATCACTTCCATTCTTATGAAGATACCAAAAAATTACTCAATTCGTGGATAACCTTAAAATATGAGTTGTTCTTTCGAGATGGTATCCATATGCTGCCAGAAATATGGGAGAAAGTAGTCGCTAGCGATGGACAATACTTCCAATGACATGTTCTTTACTACTTACTTACGTAGCGTGTCCGCTTGGATTATATCCTGCCACTCCAATATACGGCGACAGATATCGTCTTATCGTTTGCCACAATTAGGTCCCCCGGAGTGCAGCCTTCCTCCGTGGGCGGGCATGTCAATAAGTAGCTGTCGTCCTGGGTTGCGCCGCAATCACGCAATATATCATCACCAGAGAGGTACCCCCCCCTTTTTACATCGTGTAACACCCACCCGTAGTCTATTGAGGGCGATCCATAAAGAGTATGGTAGGTGTTCACCTTCTTGGATACCCTCATTTGGATCCATCCACGGTCTCGCTCCAAGATCCTGTTGCCATAGTTCTTCTCTCCGCTGTTGTGAGGATTCAACAGGGGATTCTTTACTAATTTTTTAAAACGAAACAGTCATTTTCACGAAACAACAGCAAGAACTTATTCAACTCCTCTATAACTAAACTGTGATATGTTAAAACTGATTTCTGTAACTGGGCAAAATACTTGAGCAATTGTTTTTTAAATCTATAAAACACCCAGAGATTGAGATGAGATGATTTGAAAACGTTTAGGGAAGCGCAAATAGTACTAGAGCGTTAAATTTTACGGCAAAGTTTCTTGACAATGCCAAACAACAATAAATACAACAACGTCACTGGTTCATATGAACCCACCAATGATATGAGAGCTTTGAAGGATATCCCATTTGCTTACCGTAAACGAACCGATCGGGAGAACTGACAGAAGAACCTTTGACATCACACGCGGAGTTATTTCAGAAATACAAAACTTTAAAAAACCTTAGCGCCGATAATATTATAAATAAAAAAATAAAAATTGGCTTAATTTAATAGTCTTTTAACATTTCGTTATTTTTCGACACTGAACTTCCTCACTATAAACGGCTAGAATATGTAGCAATAATGCTTGTAAATATAAAGAGTTGATACGAAATATAACTTTAACAGTAGTATTTTTGCATTTCGAGGCTTTAATCTTTAATCGCGTCAGGATAACATGAGGTGAAACCGGTAAATTGTAAAGGTGCTTGAAATTACGCAAATGCTTGTGTATAAATTACAAATGTGCCTCTTAACAGCCCAACATTAAGCATTCAGTGACACCTAGCGACGTCGAAGCTAATCACCCTAATGGACACAACGACATGCCACTTACCGATCACTTTGCTTTCCCCATGATTGTGGTTTGCGTCACTGCTTAGCCTGGAGTAGAACAAATCGAATGATTTGTGTGACGTTTATAATTACTATTGATATAAACTGCTATAGTACAACTATGTTTTTTTTACAAAGTTGTAAAAATCACAGTATTACTCGTTATTTAAATTTAAAAGAGTACTGGTGCATTAAAATAATATGCTAGAATATTTAATAATAATAAAAAAATAAATTCTCTTGAAGCATTCAAATTCTAGTAGGTAGCAGGGGTGAACCAAGCATAGAAGCGATTATGCTCAGCTTACCATTATATTTGACTAACCACAATAATGTTTTATTGTAACCTTACTTACAGAAAAACAAATAAAAAATTACCATTTATTTTTAATCATTTCCACCGTTTGTATTTTTATTCTAATATCAATATAAATATTAGTAAAGCGCGCCCAGCGCCTGCGGTGAGCCAAGAAACTAGCCGATAATTCCAGCTTATTTTTTCATACAAAAAGTATACTATATTTTGAATGTATTAACCCTGGTGCGGGTTTTTTCCCCTAGATTAAACTTGCAGATTATGCAAATTATTTGAAGACTCTTGATTTGCAAAACAGTATTTCAAACATTGTTTCTTAAGGACTATTTTTCTTTGAGATGGTACTTTTGACATAAGACCATAATTACTTTCATGCGTCATATTGCAGGACATATAGCACTCCATGCGGCCATTTTTAGCACTAGTAATTACTAGAACAATGCGGTCAGTTGGCAATTGGACATTTCAATTGAATACCTAATATCGACTGAATTCATAGTGGTAATTTTTATTTATTTTACAATGAATTATATTTTGAAGTAATGGATAATATATCTATATAATATAATATATCACGAGGTTACATAGTTTGAGTTGATTTCACGGATGAGAGTTGTTGTATCACTTAATAGTATATATTACTTACATTATATTTTGTACCTACCTCCTATGTAGGTACAAATATATGATAATTTTTCAAGCTTACCTATAAATAAAATCACCATTCGCCACTGGTAGGTAGGTATTAAGTATTAACGTAAGCAACTAGTTATTACACGAGTTTCAACATTATTTTACAATATAAAGCATACATTTGTATAACATGTCTTCTTTTTCACTAGTTGCTTCCCTAGACTGAGATTCTTTCGCTGTAGTGATCGTCAACGTCGGTGTCAGGGTAACTTGACAAGGCACCACAAGAAGAAGAAGCATAACAATAAAATATAATATATTCTGGTGGAATAAAATAAAAATAAATGTATCTGCTACGATTATTCATTTAAAAAAAAACACTAAAAAGTTCTGCCAATAATGGTGAAATTTAATATCCATAGCATTAGGAATAGTATTGTGTAAAAATGAAAACCAAGAAAACCAAAAAAAATACCTCTTTCCTGATAGGATGTTTCCTGTATGGTGGATAATTTGGGGATCAAGAATGGAGAGGAGTTGTAATGAGTTAATAGAGTAAGGATATATTTGTCTCTTATTGGACAACCAAAGAATATGTGGTCTGGATTTTCGTTGCCCAGACCACATTAACAATGATTATTTTCTAAAAAATTGTTAATTTTTAAAAATAAATTTTATGGCTGTGATTTCTAAAAATTTTTAGTAACACTCAGGATTTGCAGTATTTGAAATAACCTCGAAAATTATAAATACATTTATATTTTATAACAGGTTTTCAACCAAAATATCTATTTTCAAAAAAGGGTCTAAGGACTGGATCTTCTTCAGGGAGGGAGAAACTCCTTGATGGTTTTTCAAATATTTCTGTTATTTTATTTTAATTAAATTTTTTCATGGACTTTAAATGTTTTTCATTGTATTTTTTTTGTAAATTGACAAGACATGTATTTTTTAATGATGTTTTTTTTCTGCATAATATTTATGCAGATATTGATGTTGTCAAAGTGCTAATATATTCGTCCCAACTCAACACAGGACTTTTTATTTATTTAGAATTTTTTCGTTTATGTTGGTACATTTTGTTAACATACTATATAACTTTACAACTTGACATGAAAACAATAAAATATCCCACAAAGGCATAGCCTGTGCGTGGGTAAACTAGATCTAAAATAAGTAAATCTATGGTATAGATGCATAATATATATATGTATATATATATATATATATAATTTAAAAAAACATGTAAGTACATATTAAATGATACATTCAGGTTGATTTTTTAATTTTTATTTGGCTAAGAGTAAAGAATAAATAAATATAAAAGATAAAGAATATTAAATTAAAGTTGATAATTAAACTAGGAAAAAATACGAGAGCAAATTAAAAGTTTAACAGGAAAAGAAAACATTAACATTTATATTTTTGACCCATGGAGTTGGGATTTGTGTCTCAATAAATGTTACATAAATATATTGTGAATAAAATAAATAAATAAAGGCAATTAATCATATACTACAATAATAATGCTATGAAAGAATTACATTACAATAGTATTATTATGAAACTCACTGATTTACTTTGAAAACCGATCCATCAAACTACGTCAAAGCTATGCAGGGAAGAAAACTCGTACAATGGGGTGTATTTGCGATGCTTTTCAAACAATTTGCAACTAAAAACAAGCATAAAGAAATACGTACAGAAACACCTTGCCGACAAACGATTTATTTGGCTTCATGATTTTGCTTTCACGTGTGTAATCATCATCATCATGCCCCTATCCGCACCCTGTTGAGCATAGGGCACCGCACAGGTACACTGAGTGCAGCATATATTGATCATCCGTTACATGAGGGTAAGGTTAATTTATTTAGAAATAAATTAAGACTTATTATTTCTGGCTGCGATACGATCCCACTTACTTTTTAATGATGCACACTCCTGAACACTTACTCCCACACTAATACACATAAACACACATCTACACCTACTCTCATACAAATACACATAAACACATCCTTTTGTTGTAACACAATTTAATAATATATATGGTTTTTATTTAGAAACTTTGCTGGTCTGTCTTTAAACTGTATTAAAAAAAATGTTATTATGTCATTGTCGACTGTTTGTTTTTTCAAAATAAATAAATACATAAAAAGGTGGTCAGTCTAACGCTTCAGTCCAGAAACAATGGAATACTACGGTATAAAATATAATTTTAATCTATATTTTGTGACCAGTTTCCCAGGAATTCAGCATCAAGAATGGTAGGCGATGCAACAACTACAACAAAACGAGGCGGACTTATCTCAACTTGATTTCCTTATTGAGGGTTTTCACTAGCAATCGTATCGAAAAAACTCGTCCAGGGTTCAGGTTTTATTTCACTTCCGTTGATTTAATTTACCGTTCATTACAGTTAAAAAAACAATGTTTTTGCAATGTGCGGATCTGAAAAGAGGCCACAAGACCCTTAAAACAGATTCGGGAAAGGGGGGGGGGCTTTTAATGTTCACTTTTGTGAAGTGAAAGAGCTAAAACATTTATTATGTGGATGAGATTCATCCGGCTGAACCATTTCACAATTTTTTATACATTTACAATATTTGAGTTTGTCCAAATGTTTGTAGACAAAAGACTGGATTTCACCCCCTCGGGAGTCGTTAAGATTAACAAATTACAACAGGGATGGAGAATACCTTAAAGAAGGGAATATGGAAGTCTAGGCATTTACAGGGCTTATGACCTGTCAATGGCTGGTTTAAGTGGCCACTTTACACACTGTGTAACATTCACCATTTTGCCTATGTTTGAACATCAATATTTCTTCAATTCTTCCATTTCTCAAATATGTTTTCCCTCTATGTTGCAACAAATCGACATCTAAATAACTCTCCAGGGAGGAAATTCAGCCTGTCTACAAACATTTGAACATGCTCAATACATTGTTATATATAACCAGCTTGTTTTGCGATAGCAGAAAATAAGCATCGTTTTTGTTTAATGTTTCTGAAAATAATAAAATTGATTAAGGTATTTGATATGTACCTACTTATAATAAATGTTTATGTATGAAAAACAAAACAGTTTTAGCAAATATCATACATACCTTTGCAGTAAAAAATGTCTTATTTAAAATGAACTGTAAGAAATATTTTGCATATGAATATCATTCAAGAATAATGTTCGAAATTGGCCATGTCATGATGCAAAATATTGAATGAATAACGCAAAATAACAAATATCAGTAAAAAAAAAAAATTACTTTTAGAGATAAATTATTCTTATTATACCATAGAAACTTAGCATTTAATGAAAAAAACATATCTTTATGAAAAAATTTAATAGTACCTGCATTACGTGTTTATAAATTTACAAAAAATTAAAGTAGAAGTGTAAAAGCTGAAACCCTTGTTATTTCAATAAAAATTATTTTAATCGTCAAGGTTTCGAAGGTTTTAAGTTTTTCGGATGAAATGCCCACACTCACAGTTTTCCATTCTGTTTGGAGAGCGTTTCATTCCATAGGGCCTGCAATTAAGTTTAATATTATGACTTTCGACTTTCCTAATTGAGGAACGTTTTTTTAAAACTCAACATTCGCTTGAAACGTAATTTTTCGGGAGATAGTTTTCTGTGATTCGCGTCATATCGCGTGAAAAAGCATTGTTTTCAAAAAATTACACCTTACAACTAAGCCTGAAGGTAATCTTATTTATAATTTATATGAAGTTTATATATATTTCATTGGCACCCAATATAAATTATTGAAATAAGGAATCAATATACACGATAAAATATCGTTTTTTGAAAAAACGATAAGAATTATTTTTTTATGACGGTTTTATCGTGTGTTGGTGATTTTTTTCAAGTAATCGGTGCTCCCGATACTGGTATTAATTATTATTTTAAAAAAGCGTCTCTCCATTTGGAGCGAATACCGTGGTTTAAAAAAAATGATTTACAATAGGGAAATATCACATACTACGAATACCAATAAAAAAAAAAAAATTAAATGGATTTAGAATAATGAATTTTGTTTTCAAAATCAATATGAATATTGTAAAGAAATGTTTTCATATATAATCTTTTTTTTTAATATTTAAAAAAAATCCGTCACTAGAAAAACGCGACATGTTTGGCATTGATAATTGTGACGTCAAGATTCGTGATGATGTTCGAATTTTTTTTTAATGGTTTAGAATAAATCTTAAAATGAACAGGAATCGTGACGTATTAAGGGCGTGGTGAACACAATGCCCGTTTTTGCAGGAGTTCTAAATTAAAAATTGAAATATATATAAACAGGGTGTTCTTTAAACCCTGTTACATTCGAAACCACGATGATCAGTATGGGCAAGAAAACATATTGGCATATTTAAAAAAATATTTAGAACGAAGAAAATTTGTAAAAATAAAATATTTAAAAAAAACAAATGGTTGCTTACTTCTGCAGGAGAAAAGTGAGTGGGGCGCGGCCGCGTGGTTAACGGTGTGTCAGACTCCCCCCTTCCCCCTCCTCGTTTCTCTCCTGCAGAAGTTAGCAACCATTTGTTTTTTAATTTTTTTTTTTTTTTAAATTTTATTCGTTCTAAAAAAATATTTTAATGTGCTAATATGTCTTCTTGCTCATACTGATCATCGTGGTTTCGGATGTGACAGGGTTTAAAGAACACCCTGTATATATTTTTTTTGTAAAGGAAAATAAATATTTGCGTTCTTATGATTTACCCTAATATTTAATTTTGAGGGACATTTTCTACGAGTTGTAAATAACTCACTATTAGAAAATGGAATCGAATTGGGGTAGAGTGGGATTCGAACCACAGACCTTTGGTCCGTGAGTCCGAGACACTAGCCACAGGGCCACAACCCGATCAATTTTAAGTTATTAATAAGTAGAAAAAGTGAAGATGTGAAATATTGCAGTGAAAATTTGCAGAGCATTTTGTACTTAAGGCAGTCAATCACATGTAGGAATCCCTGATATCTTCGTGTACATGTTACGTTGGCTTGGTTTGCATATTCTCTTGAAAGATCTTCGTTATTTGTAAATTCAATATTTGAAAAAAATTTCTTACGTTAAAAAAATCTTCACCCCTTTGTCCTATATTTATGTATTCGTAGTGTTTAGGGTGCAAGCTCACAAAACTTATTACACGTTAATTGTCGAGGGAACAATAAACCGATATTTATGTAAACACTCATTCTCACGCGAATGTACGCTAACGACGGCGACACCTAAAACTTGGGCGTTGCTCTTTTAATTGTAACGAGAAGCCTATTCATATCTTGTTCATAAATTATGTCCGATCGAAACTAAGATAAGTAAAACGATAACGTGTTTTTTGTAAGGAATAACCAGATAAGCCTCTATTCCAGAGGCTTGTCGGCAGATGGGTATGGGAGGATATGGAAGGAAGATATGAAAAACATAATTTCGGCACCCAGACCAATGAGAAAAAAGAACTTGGATTTTTTTTTTTTTAAAGAAATATTTGCGTTTTTATGATTTACCCAAATATTTAATTTTGAGGGCCACTCTCAACGAGTTGTAAATAACTCACTATTAGAAAATGGAATCAAGTTGGGGTAGAGTGGGATTCCAACGACGGACCTTTGGTCCGTGAGTCCGAGACACTAGCCACGGGACCATAACCTGATATTAAGTCACCAGTTTCACAGTTGACCCTTTAACCAACTGCTCTGCGGCATTTTACTTATCTTACCTAACCTAACCAATTGCTCCACGGTGCCTTGCGCCCAGGGTTGCTAGATCAAGCGAAAATAGGTAGATTCTGAAAAATAAATCGGTAGATTTGACTTTAGAGGAGGAGAGGAGAGGGACAAAAATAAATATGACAGTTGTTCAAAATTAAAGCGCCATTGTTTTAAACAGTCGAAAACGCTTGATTAATGAACAATTGAAAACCAAAAGGACTGCAATATATGAATCACCAAAATATATTGATTTCGGCTCGCAAAACTGGCCCTGAATACAGGTAAATCTTGTCTTATTACTTTGAGTTTATGCTGATATTTTAATTTCTATTTCAACAATACTGTATTTTGTAAAACCATACAAACTCTTCAGGGGTTTAAGGCATACATATTTGGATATAATCTTATGCGGCGAAATAAACTAATTAAATCACACTAAGTTACCTATGTATTTATTTTTTTTATGCATAAAGATACATCTGTTAAATGTATTTTCATAAAATATATTCAATGATGCATATTAATACCCGTTCTGTAGAAATTCAAGTATTGTGTATTGTAAGCCTGTCAATGACTCGGTATAAATAGTTTTTTGCAGGTAGAAGCGTCTTGCAGCATAGAGGCCCTGACACTGATCGCTCTTCTCTGTTTCTCTATATCCTGGTCATTTTACAATCATTAGTCAAGCTTTGTTGTCAAACAAAATTGCCAAACAAATAAATAATTAATATTTTATAGTTCTTTAAATATTAAAAAAACTGCTAAGTGCTGAAGTACTGAAAAAATCGTTTGAAACAATGATTTAACTAAATTGAAATAGAAAATAGATAATTAACTGAAAAAAAGCCATTTCTATCGTTTTTTTATATGAAAGGTGATCCCCTTACATTTCTCCTCATAAGATAGGCAAAGACATGTATAATGTTTTAAATAATGTCTTGAAATTTTATGGTCATGATTTATTATGCGACAATATTATATATTTGAAAATGACCGAGAATCACATTCACCAATTAATTTCATTAATATATAATTCATTAAATACTTATGTACGATAGATAAGCATTTTTTTAACAATCAACAGATGGTAACCTAAGTGAGCAAACAAACAATAAATTTATTGTAATATGTGTTCGTTTTCTTTGTATTAAATATTTTTTTATGGAGAATAAGGAAATGTATAGAAATCGGTGGAATTTCAATAAAATTCAGAAGATCGGTAGATTCCTCCCAAAATCGGTAGTACTGGCAACGCTGCTTGCGCCTGAAAGGGGTTGCTGAAAGTTACATAATAATAATATAGTTAACAGCTATACATAGTTGTCTATGTCGAGGCAAATAAAGAATACAGTTCTGCGTGAGAAATATAACCCTAATTCTGGACGAGTGTTTTTAACTCGTTAACTACTCTCGGCCTCGTGGTGTAATAGCCAGCGCGTTTGCCTACCATGCAAGAGGTCTCGGGTTCAATTCTCGACATGGTTGATTTGAAATATTTATTTAAAAGTGTGTTTTCACACTAGAATATTTCATGGTCCCTGGACTGGTACCTGAAGCGTAAAATTGATCATCTTACCTTAACGTAACAAAAAAATCATCACGATACGCTGCGATTGGTTTACCAATACAGTGCTCTATGAACTATTAGGTGCGGAAAGGGAATGATGATGATGAACTTCTCTCACGAAAAAATCCTTGAAAGTTTAATATAGTCAGTCTTCCATACGATCGCATACCATGCTTGAGGTTTCTGGCAAGTGAAGTAAACTGACAAACATTTTAAAGGTGAAGTAAACGTTTATATTTCATTTCTGTTATCAATATTATCCAGACAGATTAGCCAAAAAGCACACAGAGTTAAAACTAAGAATACATTAGTTGGATCATTTTTACAGTTGGTTCACTTTACCTGCAATGGGCTCTTTTACACTACAATATTGCATTATCACTGAACTGGAACCAAAAGCAAACATACAACTAAGTAGAGAAATTCAATATATTATATCTACAAATGTTCTATCATTGTTTTTGTATTCATACATCAATAAAAGTTTTTATTTGGTATTTTGCTATGTATTTTTATATTATTAAACTCTACCTTGGTCACGCCCAAATGATTTGTGTGGCATTTATGCTCCTAAGTAATGGTTTCCTAGATAAATAGGAAACAACGCCGTTTTAGCATATTATTAATTACTATATTTAATTAATTACCAGGGGGTGATTACATCTATCCCATAGTTTATTGCCGTCCTTATGTGCGGACTGAGACTAAAAGAGTAATTAGGAGAGTAAAAAGTAGGATTATGCTTCCTTGTTCATGTTTAAAATACATTTTAAATGTTTAATTAAACAACGTGAAACTTTTAAGTTAATAGGAGTGTTTTATTACCAAACATGCTTCAATAGGAAACACAGCATTAAAACCTCTCTCAGTTGGGTGTTAAAATTTTATTTCCTTATATTAGATATGACAATGAGAATTATTTATTAACTGCACGAGCAAATGGCAGTAAAAAATCAAATATAATCAATGCAAAATTGATTTTTTTGTTCTAAAAAAACTTCCTAAGTATTATTTTTTATAACCATCACAAAATATGTAAAAAAAAACTGTGTGCAAATGAAATGTAAGCGAAAATTATTAAAAAAGTTAAAAAAAGGTTTTTCTTTGTACCATATATTTCATAGTCCCTTGTCTTTTGCTTTGGACGCAAGGCAGATTATTTTACCTTTATTGATATTAAAGTGTCTGCTAATAAGAGTCCAATTTAGTAACCTTTAAACGATTAGGTTTATATAAGGTAAAAATGCTATGAAAAATTAAAGCTTAAAATTTAAAGGCTTTGCAATCATTTATAATTATCAACATATGATAAAATATAATGATTGCTGAAAGATGGGTAGATAAACAAAGAACTTAGTAAATATCATAATTATATTAAACACTTAAGTTCCCGTTATTGGCCCAGAAATAGCAAGTGGACTCAATAATTTAACTTTGGCTATAAGATCGTTGACATTGCAACAATATGTATATCCTTTAGAGAAATCCGTCCATTCTGCTCTCGTCCAGTTTGTCTGGGCACAAACGTTGGTGCAAAGAACTTCGCTTTCAGAAGTGACGTGTGGATTATTTAAAGTAACAAATGCTATTCCTTTAGTTGTGGATGCAGAGTAAATGATCTTCCAGAACCATTTTGGAACAGGCAACTTATTGTTATCAAAGAGGTACAAATCCACTTTGACTCCCGATGCATTGGGTAAAGAGCTGACTCCGTATGTTCCTGAATACACGGTCAAATTTTGTTGTAATTGAATACCAATATCTCTCGCAATGTTTTCCACCCTCAGCCAGTTTCCTGTATTGACTACCTGCCATTCTGGTGCAGCGTTGACGAGGAAGTAAGTGGCTGTGCTCCAACTTCCGAAGAGGTAGTCAGCATCAGGAGCTAAATGTCCCCTGGATAGGTAGGAGGAGGTGGTGATATACTTGGCTGCTTGAGTAGCTCCCAGTAGAACTGTCAGACGATTCAGTTGCTCAGTTTGCTTGTATTGGTTAGGAGTGATTGCGTACGTTAGACCTTGGTTCCTAAATGACGGTCGATCAGATTCAATCTCTGCGTCTAGAAATAGAAAATAACGTTACTCTTTTAAATCATGTTAGTGAAAAGTAGCTTCATAGCTTCAAATAGGCTTTTGATTGAGTTTTCCCACAATTTTAATTATTTGCATCTTTGGGAAAATTACATCCACTTTGCTTTACAATGAGTGCATAAGTATGCAATGTCTATCATAATTCTAATAATAAATTATATGAAACTGACAGATGAACCGTGAAAATAAGAATTAATTACAGGTGATGCAGTTATTGTTTTATTTGCCAATATTTATTTACTTATTTATTCATTCTTTTAAAATTACTCTCGTTTAGATATTAATGAACTAATTAAAGCTTTAAAAGATGTGCCCGTGTCAAGCCATAATAATTAACAATAATAAATTCATAGTAAAATTAATCAGATAAAATTAAAATGACATGTGATACAGTAAAATAATAATAAAAACCAGGTATAAATAATAAATTAAAAATTCCAAAGAATACAATGTAGAAAAGATAATCAGAAATAAATATTAAAATATGAATTATACAAATTTAGATTCATTAAAAATAAAAATTTAAAGGGTCATTGAAATCTATAGAAAAAGAATATATATATATATATATATATATATATATATAAACATAATTGAAATGATAATTGAGATATGGTTTCTAGAAACTCACCCTATACTCTAGTAAGAAAAAGGAGTAATAAATAATATGCCAAATAAGAGTTAGTACCAAATTAAATCATACAAAAATAAATGATGATTAAAAATATCTAGTAAAAATGTCAACTTTTGCTAATTGCTATTCTCAAACTTTTGACAAAAAAACAAAAAAAATTCACAACCTCGTCCCTAAATAAAATAAATATGATATTTGGACTGGAATATACAGAGCGGTAGTTATAGTTTGGAAGTGTTCTTTTTAATTGACCAAAATTGTTGCGATCCCGATATAACAATGATTTTGTAAAAATTCAAGGTATAAAAGGAAATTTATTGTGTTATACCTATAAATAATATAGAAATGCGAATAGATAAGAAAATAGTCAAGTTTTCAAACCTAACCCAATAAAATGTAATAATTTCGGTTCTTGACAGAACAAACGTCATTTCTCAATAAAATGTACTAGAAAATTTTAAATAACAACTTTTTACTTGGTCGTACAATATAATAAAATGCAACACCAGTAAAAATAAAATGAATTTGCGTAAAAATAAAATTTGCTTTTTTATCATGCAACGTAATGCAATTCATATTAAAAACACGCCGTTCTTTTTTAATGACACAAGTGTTTTTTATAATAAATTATTTGCGTCGAGAATTGTTTAACTGACCGAAATTATGTTAATTATGTAAAAAAAATCCACAATTATTACAAGGCAAATATATACAACAATATTTTGAGTTTGTCCAAATTTTTGTAGACAAGGACTGGGGTTAACTCCCTGGAGAGCTGCATATTCGAACAGAGAAGTTAAAGAAGTTAAAGAGCTGAAACCTTTATTTATGCGGGGAGATTCATCTAATTAAATTATTTCACCTACATACTAGGCAACGCCTGAAATTCTTATTTTTTCTATTTCCATACTTCTTCATGGACCAGGTGGGTTTATCAACAATATTTTGAGTTTGTCCAAATTTTTGTAGACAAGGACTGGAACTAATTCCCTGGGGAGCTGTTTATATTAACATATTACAACAGAGACAAAGAACACAACAGCTTTCAGCCCTTTAACTTCACAAACATCAACAGATGAAAGAATTGAAGGAATATAGATGTTCGAATATGGGCAGAATGGTGCATGTTACACAGTGTGTAAAGTGGCCACTTAAACCAGCCATTGACAGGTCATAAGCTCTGTAAATGCCTAGACTTCTATATTACCTTTTCTTAAATGTTCTTTGCCTCTGTTGTAACATGTTAAATATATACAAATAAGCTTGTTATCTCTTACTTGCGATTGTTTTTCCGTAAATAATATTGATAGAATATATATTGGTTTCATTGATTCTATCATAACAGACTTCTACTAAAGTGGCGAACCCCTTCGTAGAGTTGAATCTGAAAACATTAAAACAATATTTAATTAAAATACATAGAATAATTCATTAATAATTACATCAACCATAAACCAATTATTATTCCAAAAATATTTGAATATTAATAATTACATCAACCATAGACCAATCGAACGTAGTTATGCAGAAAACAGCCAGCCATAGAAAAGTGAAACTGAGATAATAGCACTTTTATGAAAAGAGTGAATGATTAAATTTACACAACAGTATGACGTATTTTTGACTTCGATAAATTATAAACAATGAATGCATTAAATGTTTTTAATTTTATAAATAAAAATATATTTACGTATTTGACCAGTTTCAATGATTTTTATTTTAAGTATCGTAAGATTTTTATTGCGTTGTGGGTGTTTTCTGCAAATTGAGAATTGCTGTTTTTGTGATTGACGCTATTTTCAAAAGGTGATTATTACTGTTTTTTTAATGAAAACGGTCTGGTTGGTTTTAACAGAACATGAAATTGATTATTTAGTACATTATTTCAAAAATAGTGGACGGGCTGCTTTCTGCATAACTTTGTTCAATTATTCCATTGATATATGAATATTCTTTAAGTTGTTGAAGTGCCATAAGTATTGGAATGCATCGAATTTTTAAAGATGTTCTGGAGCAGAGTTGTGCAATTACCAGTGTAATTCCAGATGTAGGGGAGTGATATGACTGAAAGGATAAAAAAAATTGTCTGGCTGCAACGTTTATTAATACAGAATGTAGGTAAATTATTGAATTAATTTGTCAATCTGCGTATAAACTATTACGATTATGGCCTCTAAACACTAAAAAAGCATTTACTAATGACAGGTGGCATCGACTGGTAAATTTTTGAACATGTTTTTGGTTGTAGTAGCTGCATAAACTTATCATCTCACTAATTTGAGCATCAAGAGAAAGATCAGAATTAAGAAAGACTCCCAGAAATTTATCTGTGGGTAAAACGATTCTCCTAATATCGAATGGAGCCGTATCCAAGAAATATTTTTTCATTATTTAATTTGTTAACAATAGAAGATAAATTATAGACCTTTTAAATTTATTGGAAATTGTAAATTCAATATGGGATTACCCTAAACTATTATCTCTCATTGACTTTAGGGTACCTGGAAGAATGACTAGACAGGTGCCATCCTTTTGTGGCAACAATTCACGGACAGTGTATACTTGTAATGCCGTATTAAACAGACTTCATGAACTCGGCAATAGTTATTCCCACGTATCTGATATATTTAGTGTTTTTTTTTTTTTTTTATTTATTTAACTTTTTGTACATAATATTATTTGTACATTGGCGGGCTTATTGCCAAATGACAATTTCTTCCAACCAACTAATAAAATAAAAGTTTTTTAATTATAATTCAAGTTAAAGAACATATTCAATAGAAAAAAAAAAAGCTAAGAATATATAAAAATAGAGATAAAAGTATTTGTTTATAAATTACCTTAAATCAAAACTATTACTCACTGGGAAAAAGGAAAAAAAAAATAGGAAAGATGAAAAAGGAAAGGAGGAGAGTTTAAGGAAGAGAAAGGAGATGTTTTTTCAGACGTGATTTAAACAGAGATAATGTAGTAATATCTTTGGGAGATGATTCCACAGTCGATCCGCATGGACACTATATGAGTTAGAGAAGAAAGAGATTTTGTGGATGGGAATTAAGAGAGTGCCTTGAGAATTAGAACGAAGAGGTAATCCATGAACTGATAAGCGTTGAAAATTTTCACGCAGGTATATAGGAGCGTTAGGACTTAGTGAAGGGTATTGTTCCTATTGAACAGAACTTTTGAACTTTTTCAAAGATGGTGAATGGTAATTATATTTATTTATTCATGCATTTCATAATATATACAGTTTTTTGTTCACTTTGCCCAGCTGTACGAAACAGTACTTATGATTTTTTTGTAGTAATACTGTAGAATGTTTTCTTATTTAAACATTCTACTGAATATGATGTAAAATTTTCATGCCCCACACTACCTCAACTTGATTTCCATTTCATAATAGTAAATTATTTACAATTCGTTGAAAATTGTCACCAAAATTAAAATATTTGGGTTACTTATAAGAACGTTAAGATTTATTTTTATTTAATTTTTAAATATGAAAAAAAACGAAAAATGATAATATTATCAAATACAAACGAATCTCATGAATTTCAATCCACGATAATTTTACCGTGCCGTTTAGATTGAGAGAATTATATGTGTGAAATAGGCTCTTTTCTTTTTTTTATTTATTTAGAAATTCTTGTAATAATAACAGACTTTCGTGTTTTTGATGCGACGCCGCGCCGACGGGTTGATTGAAAATCTTCCACATTTAATCGTGATGGTTATTAAATAGAGTGACATTTACATTCCTCATGACTTTTTGAGCATCGCTATACTCCACCGATGTATAAAAAAGTATGTTTGAAATGCAGCTTTATATTAATACATTTTTTCAAAATTGAAATTTGAATCGCATCTAATATCCATTGTTTGTTTGGTAATGCTGCCTCAATCCTTTTTTGAGATTTAGAGAATTTCTCAAAAAGTAATTTCATCTTGGAGAGGTCTTAGATACTAATCAGTACGACCTTATTAGTAAAAAAAGGGGTCAAAAAACATTAGTAAAAATTAAAAATCATCCATAACGTACAAATAGTGTCTAGGAAAATAAATAAAGGTGCCTATAAACGCTTTTCACATAAAGACAAAAACATGAATCGTCAGTATGATGACCTACCCAAGGTTCATTAGCTCTCCCCTACCACTCGCACAAGGTTTTCCTGTTAGTACAACGTCACTCAATGTGCTGGCGGAACAATAAAAATTATTCAGGGGATAAGCAACACCATTATACATCAATTTGTTGTTTGGTACACAAGGCAAAGTTAACTCTTGATTTCCTAAAAAAAAAAAACAGTTTTAAAAAAAGATTTTTATAACCACAACCGGCTTTGAAGCTCAATTACGGTAGTAAATTACAGCACATAATAAAAATTAAAAATCCCGTTGTTAATAGGGAAATATCACATACTACGAAAAACATATAAAATGGGTTTAGAATAACTAATTCTATTTTCAAAATCAATATGGATATTAAAGAGAAATGTTTTCATATAAAAATGTAAAAAAGAAAATCAATGAAAATACGTTCGTAGAAAAACGCGACGTGTTTGGCCTCGGTTGTGACTTCAAGATTCGTGATATTGTTCTATTCAAATTTCAATGGCCAAGAACAAACAAACATGAATCGTGACGAATTAGGGGCGTGGCCAACGGAATGACCGTTTTTCCGGGAATTCAAAATGACTAATTCAGAAGTATAATAAAATTTATATATAATTTTATTTATCTAACACTTTATATACGTATACAATTTATATACATACTAGCGGACCAGACAGACGCTGTCCTGACCAAACGTTGGCAAAAGACTTTTCATTGTACCTAGATACTTGTTTGTGATTGAATTCCAAAACTAAAAATTGTTAATATTCAAATATTTAATTCAAAGAGGTACCTTGGTACTTAATTATGGTTGAATTCCAAAACGTAAATTAAATATTTTTTCAAATATGAGATTTTTTTCCAAACGTCAAACTCAGGTATTCTCACCAACAGAGGGGTGTACATATGTAGGAATACGATTTTTTAAAATGTATTGAATTTAATATTATTTTAGTATTACCAAAAGTCCAGTATAAAGAAACAAATGGGTAGAAATCATAAGGAATTTAAGGAAAGAATCTGATTGAGATCCACAAAAAACAAATTTTGTGTGTAAACATTCAAAAACAAACTTTTTTTCTACACAAAAAACCAACATCTTTCCATTTTTTGTAAATGCATTCTCCTCGAATGCAACCCTGGTAGATCGATTAATAAAACATTTATGCTCCTTACATCTACTTTACATATTAGATTGAAGATTTTAATATCTACGAACACGCACAGCGCAAAGATCTATATTTCTCTGAACACCGCACAAAAATCGGTTAAGTCGTTTAGGAGGAGTTTGGTGACATCACACGTACAGAGGAATTATATATATAAAGATAAGGTTAGGCATATTGCCTTAAAGCAATTTCTTCCTATCTACCCAAACCGTTTAGTTTGAGAAAATTACAAGTACATCGACATAATATTCTAGATAATTATGCTGAATCTTATAGTTTTATACAAAAATTAAAAACGAATATCAAATTTAAAAAATTATTTTATACTATGATGTTAACATAATGGTAAGATGAGAAATAATCTAGTACCTTCTAGATTATTGTTAGCCTCGTGGTGAAGGGGTCAGCGCGTTCGTCTACCATGTAAGAGGTCTATTTAAAAATATGTACTCGTATTTACACTAGAATATTTCATAGTCCCTGGACTGGAACCTGAAGCGTAAAACTGATCATCTCACATTCGTGTGACAAAAATGATCAAGATACCCGGTGATTGGTATACCAATGCAGTGCCCTATACACCATTATGTACGAAAAGAGAATGATGATGATGAAATGATGAAATTATTCACCCTCTATAAATATTTTCTAGATAGACAGATATCTCAAAAGAGTGAAATAAATTTGAAGAAGATGATGAAAGAAGATGAAAGGATTGTAGGCATTGACAGGACTTATGACTTATCATTAACTGGTTTCACTTCAATTAATTTGAAGAATATGTAACTTTCACATTTCAAACTTGAAAAGTGTATTCAGCTCAATAGTTAATATTTCAATAAGCTAAGCTTTGTAAATGCCTTTGTAACCACATTGCCTAAAAAAAAATTTATTTATATATATTTATTTAAGTTGATTTTAACCTGTAAATTATACATTATAAAATAACATATTATGTGCATATAATTCTTAGAATTATTATTTTAATCATATATTAAAAGTCGTAATAAAAAGCAATAAATGTTAATTATTTTATGTTTTTTGTTTTCCTTGTATTTGACTTCTAGTAACAAATGTAAATAAAATCGTAATATCAAAGTATTGCGATAATAAAATTGAAGGTACACAGTTCACTTAAATTTTGGTGTACTACACCAAAAATACAGTTGTAGGTGTAAAAAAATACCTGCATCTTGAAAAACAAACAAATAAACAAACTATCACGCCGTTTCCCCGTAAGGATAAGCAGGGAGGATAGAATACCACATCACTCTATCTTTGCATACATATCTCGCTTCATGTACATTCATACATCTTCTCATGCGCGCGCGCCGATTATTCCGACGCAACATGTACATCTTCGAGTTTTGTTGGATTTGGTCATGCCACGTCTTTCTCGGTCTTTCTCTATTTCTGCATCAATCAACTTTCGTATTGTAAATATTTTAGCCGTTCTTTCGCTTTCTATTCGCTCTACATGTCCAAACCAACGCAGAGCTCCTTTCTTGATTTTGTTGATAATGCTTATTTTAGCCTTACATAATCTTAGGAACTCATTCGCCTGAAAGATCGCATTCCGACAGCATTCATCCTACTTTCATCCCTGTTTTTCCAAGTCCATACATCACTCCCATACATTAAAATTGCAGAACTATGAATTTGTGTA